>NW_027474408.1:0-46629 GCF_050947335.1 Megachile rotundata
GTGAGTGTAATAAGTATAGTAATTGTCGTTCTATCGATCATATTTGCATAATATTGTTAATAATATGAGTTAGATTGATAATAGTGAGTGTAATAAGTATAGTAACTGTCGTTCTATCGATCATATAAGCATAATATGGCTAATAATATGAGTTAGATTGATAATAATAACAGTAGTGAGTATAGTAATTGTCGTTCTATTGATCATATAAGCATAATATGGTTAATAATATGAGTTAGATTGATAACAGTGAGTGTAACAAGAATAGTAATTTTCGTTCTGTCGATCATATAAGCATAAAATGGCTAATAATATGAGTTAGATTGATAACAGTGAGTGTAATAAGAGTAGTATTTGTCGTTCTGTCGACCATATAAGCATAATATGGGTAATAATATGAGTTAGATTGATAATAATAAGAGTAATGAGTATAGTAATTGTCGTTCTATCGATCATTTAAGCATAATATGGCTAATAATATGGGTTAGGTTGATAAAAATAAGAATAATAAGTATAGTAATTGTCGTTCTATCGATCATATTAGCATAATATGGTTAAAGCATGAGTTAGATTGATAATAATAAGAATAATAAGTATAGTAATTGTCTTTCTATCGATCATATAAGCATTATATGGCTAATAATATGAGTCAGATTTATAATAGTGAGAGTAATGAGTATAGTAATTGTCGTTCTATCGATCACATAAGCATAATGTGGCTAATAATATGAGTTAGATTGATAATAGTAAGAGTAATAAGTATAATAATTGCCGTTCTATCGATCATATAAGCATAATATGGCTAATAATATGAGTTAGATTGATAATAGTGAGTGTAATAAGTATAGTAATTGTCGTTCTATCGATCATATAAGCATAATATGGCTTATAATATGAGTTAGAGTGATAATAATAAGAGTAGTGAGTATAGTAATTGTCGTTCTATCGATCATATAAGCATAATATGGTTAATAATATGAGTTTGATTGATAATAGTGAGTGTAATAAGTATAGTAATTGTCGTTCCATCGATCATATTTGCATAATATCGTTAATATGATGAGTTAGATTGATAATAGTGAGTGTAATAAGTATAGTAATTGTCGTTATGTCGATCATATAAGCATAATATGGCTAATAATATGAGTTAGATTGATAATAATAAGAGTAATAAATATAGTAATTGTCGTTCTATCGATCACATAAGCATAATATGGCTAATAATATGAGTTAGATTGATAATAATAAGAGTAATGAGTATAGTAATTGTCGTCCTATCGATCATATAAGCATAATATGGCTAATAATATGAGTTAGATTGATAATAATAAGAGTAATATGTATAGTAATTGTCGTTCTATCGATCATAGTTGCATAACATGGTTAATAATATGAGTTAGATTGATAACAGTGAGTGTAATAAGAATAGTAATTGTCGATCTGTCGATCATATAAGCATAAAATGGCTAATAATATGAGTTAGATTGATAATAATAAGAGTAATAAGTATAGTAATTCTCGTTCTATCGATCATATAAGCATAATATGGCTAATAATATGAGTTAGGTTGATAATAATAAGAGTAATGAGTATAGTAATTGTCGTTCTATCGATCATTTAAGCATAATATGGCTAATAATATGGGTTAGGTTGATAAAAATAAGAATAATAAGTATAGTAATTGTCGTTCTATCGATCATATTAGCATAATATGGTTAAAGCATGAGTTAGATTGATAATAATAAGAGTAATAAGTATAGTAATTGTCTTTCTATCGATCATATAAGCATAATATGGCTAATAATATGAGTTAGATTGATAATGATAAGAGTAATAAGTATAGTAATTGTCGTCCTATCGATCACATAAGCATAATATGGCTAATAATATCAGTTAGATTGATAATAGTAAGAGTAATAAGTATAGTAATTGTCGCTTTATCGATCATATGTGCATAATATGGTTAATAATATGAGTTAGATTGATAACAGTGAGGGTAACAAGAATAGTAATTTTCGTCCTGTCGATCATATAAGCATAAAATGGCTAATAATATGAGTTAGATTGATAACAGTGAGTGTAATAAGAGTAGTAATTGTCGTTCTGTCGACCATATAAGCATAATATGGGTAATAATATGAGTTAGATTGATAATAATAAGAGTAATGAGTATAGTAATTGTCGTTCTATCGATCATTTAAGCATAATATGGCTAATAATATGGGTAGGTTGATAAAAATAAGAATAATAAGTATAGTAATTGTCGGTCTATCGATCATATTAGCATAATATGGTTAAAGCATGAGTTAGATTGATAATAATAAGAGTAATAAGTATAGTAATTGTCTTTCTATCGATCATATAAGCATTATATGGCTAATAATATGAGTCAGATTTATAATAATGAGAGTAATGTGTATAGTAATTGTCGTTCTATCGATCACATAAGCATAATGTGGCTAATAATATGAGTTAGATTGATAACAGTGAGTGTAATAAGAATAGTAATTGTCGTTCTGTCGATCATATAAGCATAAAATGGCTAATAATATGAGTTAGATTGATAATAATAAGAGTAATAAGTATAGTAATTCTCGTTCTATCGATCATATAAGCATAATATGGCTAATAATATGAGTTAGGTTGATAATAATAAGAGAAATGAGTATAGTAATTGTCGTTCTATCGATCATATAAGCATAATATGGTGAATAATATGAGTTAGATTGATAATAATAAGTGTAATAAGTATAGTAATTGTCGTCCTATCGATCATATAAGCATATTATGGCTAATAATATGAGTTAGGTTGATAAAAATAAGAGAAATGAGTATAGTAATTGTCGTTCTAACGATCATACCTGCATAATATGGTTAATAATATGAGTTAGATTGAAAACAGTGAGGGTAATAAGAATAGTGATTTTCGTTCTGTCGATCATATAAGCATAAAATGGCTAATAATATGAGTTAGATTGATAACAGTGAGTGTAATAAGAGTAGTAATTGTCGTTCTGTCGACCATATAAGCATAATATGGGTAATAATATGAGTTAGATTGATAATAATAAGAGTAATGAGTATAGTAATTGTCGTTCTATCGATCATATTTGCATAATATGGTTAATAATATGAGTTAGATTGATAATAGTGAGTGTAATAAGTATAGTAATTGTCGTTATGTCGATCATATAAGCATAATATGGCTAATAATATGAGTTAGATTGATAATAATAAGAGTAATAAGTATAGTAATTGTCGTCCTATCGATCACATAAGCATAATATGGCTAATAATATCAGTTAGATTGATAATAGTAAGAGTAATAAGTATAGTAATTGTCGCTCTATCGATCATATGTGCATAATATGGTTAATAATATGAGTTAGATTGATAACAGTGAGTGTAATAAGAATAGTAATTGTCGATCTGTCGATCATATAAGCATAAAATGGCTAATAATATGAGTTAGATTGATAATAATAAGAGAAATAAGTATAGTAATTCTCGTTCTATCGATCATATAAGCATAATATGGCTAATAATATGAGTTAGGTTGATAATAATAAGAGTAATGAGTATAGTAATTGTCGTTCTATCGATCATATAAGCATAATCTGGTTAATAATATGAGTTAGATTGATAATAATAAGAGTAATAAGTATAGTAATTGTGGTCCTATCGATTATATAAGCATAATATGGCGAATAATATTAGTTACATTGATAATAATAAGAGTAATGAGTATAGTAATTGTCGTTCTATCGATCATACATGCATAATATGGTTAATAATATGAGTTAGATTGAAAACAGTGAGGGTAATAAGAATAGTAATTTTCGTTCTGTCGATCATATAAGCATAAAATGGCTAATAATATGAGTTAGATTGATAACAGTGAGTGTAATAAGAGTAGTAATTGTCGTTCTGTCGACCATATAAGCATAATATGGGTAATAATATGAGTTAGATTGGTAATAATAAGAGTAATGAGTATAGTAATTGTCGCTCTATCGATCATTTAAGCATAATATGGCTAATAATATGGGTTAGGTTGATAAAAATAAAAATAATAAGTATAGTAATTGTCGTTCTATCGATCATATTAGCATAATATGGTGAAAGCACGAGTTAGATTGATAATAATAAGAGTAATAAGTATAGTAATTGTCTTTCTATCGATCATATAAGCATTATATGGCTAATAATATGAGTTAGATTGATAACAGTGAGTGTAATAAGAATAGTAATTGTCGTTCTGTCGATCATATAAGCATAAAATGGCTAATAATATGAGTTAGATTGATAATAATAAGAGTAAAAAGTATAGTAATTCTCGTTCTATCGATCATATAAGCATAATATGGCTAATAATATGAGTTTGATTGATAATAGTGAGTGTAATAAGTATAGTAATTGTCGTTCTGTCGATCATATAAGCATAATATGGCTAATAATATGAGTTAGATTGATAATAGTGAGTGTAATAATTATAGTAATTGTCGTTATGTCGATCATATAAGCATAATATGGCTAATAATATGAGTTAGATTGATAATAATAAGAGTAATAAGTATAGTAATTGTCGTTCTATCGATCACATAAGCATAATATGGCTAATAATATGAGTTAGATTGATAATAATAAGAGTATTGAGTATAGTAAATGTCGTTCTATCGATCACATAAGCATAATATGGCTAATAATATGAGTTAGGTTGATAATAATAAGAGTAATGAGTATAGTAATTGCCGTACTATCGATCATATAAGCATAATATGGTTAATAATATGAGTTAGATTGATAATAATAAGAGTAATAAGTATAGTAATTGTCGTCCTATCGATTATATAAGCATAATATGGCGAATAATATTAGTTACATTGATAATAATAAGAGTAATGAGTATAGTAATTGTCGTTCTATCGATCATACCTGCATAATATGGTTAATAATATGAGTTAGATTGAAAACAGTGAGGGTAATAAGAATAGTAATTTTCGTTCTGTCGATCATATAAGCATAAAATGGCTAATAATATGAGTTAGATTGATAGCAGTGAGTGTAATAAGAGTAGTAATTGTCGTTCTGTCGACCATATAAGCATAATATGGGTAATAATATGAGTTAGATTGATAATAATAAGAGTAATGAGTACAGTAATTGTCGTTCTATCGATGATTTGAGCATAATATGGCTAATAATATGGGTAGGTTGATAAAAATAAGAATAATAAGTATAGTAATTGTCGTTCTATCGATCATATTAGCATAATATGGTTAAAGCATGAGTTAGATTGATAATAATAAGAGTAATAAGTATAGTAATTGTCTTTCTATCGATCATATAAGCATTATATGGATAATAATATGAGTCAGATTTATAATAATGAGAGTAATGTGTATAGTAATTGTCGTTCTATCGATCACATAAGCATAATGTGGCTAATAATATGAGTTAGATTGATAACAGTGAGTGTAATAAGAATAGTAATTGTCGTTCTGTCGATCATATAAGCATAAAATGGCTAATAATATGAGTTAGATTGATAATAATAAGAGTAATAAGTAGAGTAATTCTCGTTCTATCGATCATATAAGCATAATATGGCTAATAATATGAGTTAGGTTGATAATAATAAGAGAAATGAGTATAGTAATTGTCGTTCTATCGATCATATAAGCATAATATGGTGAATAATATGAGTTAGATTGATAATAATAAGAGTAATAAGTATAGTAATTGTCGTCCTATCGATCATATAAGCATAATATGGCTAATAATATGAGTTAGGTTGATAAAAATAAGAATAATAAGTATAGTAATTGTCGTTCTATCGATCATATTAGCATAATATGGTTAAAGCATGAGTTAGATTGATAATAATAAGAGTAATAAGTACAGTAATTGTCTTTCTATCGATCATATAAGCATTATATGGCTAATAATATGAGTCAGATTTATAATAATGAGAGTAATGAGTATAGTAATTGTCGTTCTATCGATCACATAAGCATAATATGGCTAATAATATGAGTTAGATTGATAATAATAAGAGTAGTGAGTATAGTAATTGTCGTTCTATCGATCATATAAGCATAATATGGTTAATAATATGAGTTTGATTGATAATAGTGAGTGTAATAAGTATAGTAATTGTCGTTCTGTCGATCATATAAGCATAATATGGCTAATAATATGAGTTAGGTTGATAATAATAAGAGTAATGAGTACAGTAATTGTCGTTCTATCGATCACATAAGCATAATATGGCTAATAATATGAGTTAGATTGATAATAGTAAGAGTAATAAGTATAGTAATTGTCGTTCCATCGATCATATTTGCATAATATCGTTAATATGATGAGTTAGATTGATAATAGTGAGTGTAATAAGTATAGTAATTGTCGTTATGTCGATCATATAAGCATAATATGGCTAATACTATGAGTTAGGTTGATAATAATAAGAGTAATGAGTATAGTAATTGTCGTTCTATCGATCATTTAAGCATAATATGGCTAATAATATGGGTTAGGTTGATAAAAATAAGAATAATAAGTATAGTAATTGTCGTTCTATCGATCATATTAGCATAATATGGTTAAAGCATGAGTTAGATTGATAATAATAAGAGTAATAAGTATAGTAATTGTCTTTCTATCGATCATATAAGCATAATATGGCTAATAATATGAGTTAGATTGATAATGATAAGAGTAATAAGTATAGTAATTGTCGTCCTATCGATCACATAAGCATAATATGGCTAAAAATATCAGTTAGATTGATAATAGTAAGAGTAATAAGTATAGTAATTGTCGCTTTATCGATCATATGTGCATAATATGGTTAATAATATGAGTTAGATTGATAATAGTGAGTGTAATAAGTATAGTAATTGTCGTTCTATCGATCATATAAGCATAATATGGTTAATAATAGGAGTTACATTGATAATAATAAGAGTAATAAATATAGTAATTGTCGTTCTATCGATCACATAAGCATAATATGGCTAATAATATGAGTTAGATTGATAATAATAAGAGTAATGAGTATAGTAATTGTCGTCCTATCGATCATATAAGCATAATATGGTTAATAATATGAGTTTGATTGATAATAGTGAGTGTAATAAGTATAGTAATTGTCGTTCTGTCGATCATATAAGCATAATACGGCTAATAATATGAGTTAGGTTGATAATAATAAGAGTAATGAGTACAGTAATTGTCGTTCTATCGATCACATAAGCATAATATGGCTAATAATATGAGTTAGATTGATAATAGTAAGAGTAATAAGTATAGTAATTGTCGTTCCATCGATCATATTTGCATAATATCGTTAATATGATGAGTTAGATTGATAATAGTGAGTGTAATAAGTATAGTAATTGTCGTTATGTCGATCATATAAGCATAATATGGCTAATAATATGAGTTAGATTGATAATAATAAGAGTAATAAATATAGTAATTGTCGTTCTATCGATCACATAAGCATAATATGGCTAATAATATGAGTTAGATTGATAATAATAAGAGTAATGAGTATAGTAATTGTCGTCCTATCGATCATATAAGCATAATATGGCTAATAATATGAGTTAGATTGATAATAATAAGAGTAATAAGTATAGTAATTGTCGTTCTATCGATCATATTTGCATAACATGGTTAAAAATATGAGTTAGATTGATAACAGTGAGTGTAATAAGAATAGTAATTGTCGATCTGTCGATCATATAAGCATAAAATGGCTAATAATATGAGTTAGATTGATAATAATAAGAGTAATAAGTATAGTAATTCTCGTTCTATCGATCATATAAGCATAATATGGCTAATAATATGAGTTAGGTTGATAATAATAAGAGTAATGAGTATAGTAATTGTCGTTCTATCGATCATTTAAGCATAATATGGCTAATAATATGGGTTAGGTTGATAAAAATAAGAATAATAAGTATAGTAATTGTCGTTCTATCGATCATATTAGCATAATATGGTTAAAGCATGAGTTAGATTGATAATAATAAGAGTAATAAGTATAGTAATTGTCTTTCTATCGATCATATAAGCATAATATGGCTAATAATATGAGTTAGATTGATAATGATAAGAGTAATAAGTATAGTAATTGTCGTCCTATCGATCACATAAGCATAATATGGCTAATAATATCAGTTAGATTGATAATAGTAAGAGTAATAAGTATAGTAATTGTCGCTTTATCGATCATATGTGCATAATATGGTTAATAATATGAGTTAGATTGATAATAGTGAGTGTAATAAGTATAGTAATTGTCGTTCTATCGATCATATACGCATAATATGGTTAATAATAGGAGTTACATTGATAATAATAAGAGTAATAAGTATAGTAATTGTCGTTATGTCGATCATATAAGCATAATATGGCTAATAATATGAGTTAGATTGATAATAATAAGAGTAATAAGTATAGTAATTGTCGTTCTAGCGATCATATTTGCATAATATGGTTAATAATATGAGTTAGATTGATAATAATAAGAGTAGTGAGTGTAGTAATTGTCGTCCTATCCATCATATAAGCATAATATGGCTAATAATATGAGTTAGATTGATAATAATAAGAGTAATAAGTATAGTAATTGTCGTCCTATCGATCACATAAGCATAATATGGCTAATAATATGAGTTAGATTGATAATAGTAGGAGTAATAAGTATAGTAATTGTCGTTCTAACGATCATATTTGCATAATATGGTTAATAATATGAGTTAGATTGATAATAGTGAGTGTAATAATTATAGTAATTGTCGTTATGTCGATCATATAAGCATAATATGGCTAATAATATGAGTTAGATTGATAAGAATAAGAATAATAAGTATAGTAATTGTCGTTCTAGCGATCATATTTGCATAATATGGTTAATAATATGAGTTAGATTGATAATAGTGAGTGTAATAAGTATAGTAATTGTCGTTATGTCGATCATATAAGCATAATATGGTTAATAATATGAGTTAGATTGATAATAGTGAGTGTAATAATTATAGTAATTGTCGTTATGTCGATCATATAAGCATAATATGGCCAATAATATGAGTTAGATTGATAATAATAAGAGTAATAAGTATAGTAATTGTCGTTCTAACGATCATATTTGCATAATATGGTTAATAATATGAGTTAGGTTGATAACAGTGAGTGTAATAAGAATAGTAATTGTCGATCTGTCGATCATATAAGCATAAAATGGCTAATAATATGAGTTAGATTGATAATAATAAGAGTAATAAGTATAGTAATTCTCGTTCTATCGATCATATGAGCATAATATGGCTAATAATATGAGTTAGGTTGATAATAATAAGAGTAATGAGTATAGTAATTGTCGTTCTATCGATCATTTAAGCATAATATGGCTAATAATATGGGTTAGGTTGATAAAAATAAGAATAATAAGTATAGTAATTGTCGTTCTATCGATCATATTAGCATAATATGGTTAAAGCATGAGTTAGATTGATAATAATAAGAGTAATAAGTATAGTAATTGTCTTTCTATCGATCATATAAGCATAATATGGCTAATAATATGAGTTAGATTGATAATGATAAGAGTAATAAGTATAATAATTGTCGTCCTATCGATCACATAAGCATAATATGGCTAATAATATCAGTTAGATTGATAATAGTAAGAGTAATAAGTATAGTAATTGTCGCTTTATCGATCATATGTGCATAATATGGTTAATAATATGAGTTAGATTGATAATAATAAGAGTAATAAGTATAGTAATTGTCGTCCTATCGATCATATAAGCATAATATGGCTAATAATATGAGTTAGGTTGATAAAAATAAGAATAATAAGTATAGTAATTGTCGTTCTATCGATCATATTAGCATAATATGGTTAAAGCATGAGTTAGATTGATAATAATAAGAGTAATAAGTACAGTAATTGTCTTTCTATCGATCATATAAGCATTATATGGCTAATAATATGAGTCAGATTTATAATAATGAGAGTAATGAGTATAGTAATTGTCGTTCTATCGATCACGTAAGCATAATATGGCTAATAATATGAGTTAGATTGATAAAAATAAGAGTAGTGAGTATAGTAATTGTCGTTCTATCGATCATATAAGCATAATATGGTTAATAATATGAGTTTGATTGATAATAGTGAGTGTAATAAGTATAGTAATTGTCGTTCTGTCGATCATATTAGCATAATATGGCTAATAATATGAGTTAGGTTGATAATAATAAGAGTAATGAGTACAGTAATTGTCGTTCTATCGATCACATAAGCATAATATGGCTAATAATATGAGTTAGATTGATAATAGTAAGAGTAATAAGTATAGTAATTGTCGTTCCATCGATCATATTTGCATAATATCGTTAATATGATGAGTTAGATTGATAATAGTGAGTGTAATAAGTATAGTAATTGTCGTTATGTCGATCATATAAGCATAATATGGCTAATAATATGAGTTAGATTGATAATAATAAGAGTAATAAATATAGTAATTGTCGTTCTATCGATCACATAAGCATAATATGGCTAATAATATGAGTTAGATTGATAATAATAAGAGTAATGAGTATAGTAATTGTCGTCCTATCGATCATATAAGCATAATATGGCTAATAATATGAGTTAGATTGATAATAATAAGAGTAATAAGTAGAGTAATTGTCGTTCTATCGATCATAGTTGCATAACATGGTTAATAATATGAGTTAGATTGATAACAGTGAGTGTAATAAGAATAGTAATTGTCGATCTGTCGATCATATAAGCATAAAATGGCTAATAATATGAGTTAGATTGATAATAATAAGAGTAATAAGTATAGTAATTCTCGTTCTATCGATCATATAAGCATAATATGGCTAATAATATGAGTTAGGTTGATAATAATAAGAGTAATGAGTATAGTAATTGTCGTTCTATCGATCATTTAAGCATAATATGGCTAATAATATGGGTTAGGTTGATAAAAATAAGAATAATAAGTATAGTAATTGTCGTTCTATCGATCATATTAGCATAATATGGTTAAAGCATGAGTTAGATTGATAATAATAAGAGTAATAAGTATAGTAATTGTCGTCCTATCGATCACATAAGCATAATATGGCTAAAAATATCAGTTAGATTGATAATAGTAAGAGTAATAAGTATAGTAATTGTCGCTTTATCGATCATATGTGCATAATATGGTTAATAATATGAGTTAGATTGATAATAGTGAGTGTAATAAGTATAGTAATTGTCGTTCTATCGATCATATAAGCATAATATGGTTAATAATAGGAGTTACATTGATAATAATAAGAGTAATAAATATAGTAATTGTCGTTCTATCGATCACATAAGCATAATATGGCTAATAATATGAGTTAGATTGATAATAATAAGAGTAATGAGTATAGTAATTGTCGTCCTATCGATCATATAAGCATAATATGGTTAATAATATGAGTTTGATTGATAATAGTGAGTGTAATAAGTATAGTAATTGTCGTTCTGTCGATCATATAAGCATAATACGGCTAATAATATGAGTTAGGTTGATAATAATAAGAGTAATGAGTACAGTAATTGTCGTTCTATCGATCACATAGCATAATATGGCTAATAATATGAGTTAGATTGATAATAGTAAGAGTAATAAGTATAGTAATTGTCGTTCCATCGATCATATTTGCATAATATCGTTAATATGATGAGTTAGATTGATAATAGTGAGTGTAATAAGTATAGTAATTGTCGTTATGTCGATCATATAAGCATAATATGGCTAATAATATGAGTTAGATTGATAATAATAAGAGTAATAAATATAGTAATTGTCGATCTGTCGATCATATAAGCATAAAATGGCTAATAATATGAGTTAGATTGATAATAATAAGAGTAATAAGTATAGTAATTCTCGTTCTATCGATCATATAAGCATAATATGGCTAATAATATGAGTTAGGTTGATAATAATAAGAGTAATGAGTATAGTAATTGTCGTTCTATCGATCATTTAAGCATAATATGGCTAATAATATGGGTTAGGTTGATAAAAATAAGAATAATAAGTATAGTAATTGTCGTTCTATCGATCATATTAGCATAATATGGTTAAAGCATGAGTTAGATTGATAATAATAAGAGTAATAAGTATAGTAATTGTCTTTCTATCGATCATATAAGCATAATATGGCTAATAATATGAGTTAGATTGATAATGATAAGAGTAATAAGTATAGTAATTGTCGTCCTATCGATCACATAAGCATAATATGGCTAATAATATCAGTTAGATTGATAATAGTAAGAGTAATAAGTATAGTAATTGTCGCTTTATCGATCATATGTGCATAATATGGTTAATAATATGAGTTAGATTGATAATAGTGAGTGTAATAAGTTTAGTAATTGTCGTTCTATCGATCATATACGCATAATATGGTTAATAATAGGAGTTACATTGATAATAATAAGAGTAATAAGTATAGTAATTGTCGTTATGTCGATCATATAAGCATAATATGGCTAATAATATGAGTTAGATTGATAATAATAAGAGTAATAAGTATAGTAATTGTCGTTCTAGCGATCATATTTGCATAATATGGTTAATAATATGAGTTAGATTGATAATAATAAGAGTAGTGAGTGTAGTAATTGTCGTCCTATCCATCATATAAGCATAATATGGCTAATAATATGAGTTAGATTGATAATAATAAGAGTAATAAGTATAGTAATTGTCGTCCTATCGATCACATAAGCATAATATGGCTAATAATATGAGTTAGATTGATAATAGTAGGAGTAATAAGTATAGTAATTGTCGTTCTAACGATCATATTTGCATAATATGGTTAATAATATGAGTTAGATTGATAATAGTGAGTGTAATAATTATAGTAATTGTCGTTATGTCGATCATATAAGCATAATATGGCTAATAATATGAGTTAGATTGATAAGAATAAGAATAATAAGTATAGTAATTGTCGTTCTAGCGATCATATTTGCATAATATGGTTAATAATATGAGTTAGATTGATAATAGTGAGTGTAATAAGTATAGTAATTGTCGTTATGTCGATCATATAAGCATAATATGGTTAATAATATGAGTTAGATTGATAATAGTGAGTGTAATAATTATAGTAATTGTCGTTATGTCGATCATATAAGCATAATATGGCCAATAATATGAGTTAGATTGATAATAATAAGAGTAATAAGTATAGTAATTGTCGTTCTAACGATCATATTTGCATAATATGGTTAATAATATGAGTTAGGTTGATAACAGTGAGTGTAATAAGAATAGTAATTGTCGATCTGTCGATCATATAAGCATAAAATGGCTAATAATATGAGTTAGATTGATAATAATAAGAGTAATAAGTATAGAAATTCTCGTTCTATCGATCATATGAGCATAATATGGCTAATAATATGAGTTAGGTTGATAATAATACGAGTAATGAGTATAGTAATTGTCGTTCTATCGATCATTTAAGCATAATATGGCTAATAATATGGGTTAGGTTGATAAAAATAAGAATAATAAGTATAGTAATTGTCGTTCTATCGATCATATTAGCATAATATGGTTAAAGCATGAGTTAGATTGATAATAATAAGAGTAATAAGTATAGTAATTGTCTTTCTATCGATCATATAAGCATAATATGGCTAATAATATGAGTTAGATTGATAATGATAAGAGTAATAAGTATAATAATTGTCGTCCTATCGATCACATAAGCATAATATGGCTAATAATATCAGTTAGATTGATAATAGTAAGAGTAATAAGTATAGTAATTGTCGCTTTATCGATCATATGTGCATAATATGGTTAATAATATGAGTTAGATTGATAATAGTGAGTGTAATAAGTATAGTAATTGTCGTTCTATCGATCATATAAGCATAATATGGTTAATAATAGGAGTTACATTGATCATAATAAGAGTAATAAGTATAGTAATTGTCGTCCTGTCGATCATATAAGCATAATATGGCTAATAATATGAGTTAGATTGATATTAGTAAGACTAATAAGTATAGTAATTGTCGTTCTATCGATCATATAAGCATAATATGGCTAATAATATGAGTTAGATTGATAATAATAAGAGTAGTGAGTATAGTAATTGTCGTCCTATCCATCATATAAGCATAATATGGCTAATAATATGAGTTAGATTGATAATAATAAGAGTAATAAGTATAGTAATTGTCGTCCTATCGATCACATAAGCATAATATGGCTAATAATATGAGTTAGATTGATAATAGTAGGAGTAATAAGTATAGTAATTGTCGTTCTAACGATCATATTTGCATAATATGGTTAATAATATGGGTTAGATTGATAATAGTGAGTGTGATAATTATAGTAATTGTCGTTATGTCGATCATATAAGCATAATATGGCTAATAATATGAGTTAGATTGATAATAATAAGAGTAATAAGTATAGTAATTGTCGTTCTAGCGATCATATTTGCATAATATGGTTAATAATATGAGTTAGATTGATAATAGTGAGTGTAATAAGTATAGTAATTGTCGTTATGTCGATCATATAAGCATAATATGGTTAATAATATGAGTTAGATTGATAATAGTGAGTGTAATAATTATAGTAATTGTCGTTATGTCGATCATATAAGCATAATATGGCCAATAATATGAGTTAGATTGATAATAATAAGAGTAATAAGTATAGTAATTGTCGTTCTAACGATCATATTTGCATAATATGGTTAATAATATGAGTTAGATTGATAACAGTGAGTGTAATAAGAATAGTAATTGTCGATCAGTCGATCATATAAGCATAAAATGGCTAATAATATGAGTTAGATTGATAATAATAAGAGTAATAAGTATAGTAATTCTCGTTCTATCGATCATATAAGCATAATATGGCTAATAATATGAGTTAGGTTGATAATAATAAGAGTAATGAGTATAGTAATTGTCGTTCTATCGATCATTTAAGCATAATATGGCTAATAATATGGGTTAGGTTGATAAAAATAAGAATAATAAGTATAGTAATTGTCGTTCTATCGATCATATTAGCATAATATGGTTAAAGCATGAGTTAGATTGATAATAATAAGAGTAATAAGTATAGTAATTGTCTTTCTATCGATCATATAAGCATAATATGGCTAATAATATGAGTTAGATTGATAATGATAAGAGTAATAAGTATAGTAATTGTCGTCCTATCGATCACATAAGCATAATATGGCTAATAATATCAGTTAGATTGATAATAGTAAGAGTAATAAGTATAGTAATTGTCGCTTTATCGATCATATGTGCATAATATGGTTAATAATATGAGTTAGATTGATAATAGTGAGTGTAATAAGTATAGTAATTGTCGTTCTATCGATCATATAAGCATAATATGGTTAATAATAGGAGTTACATTGATAATAATAAGAGTAATAAGTATAGTAATTGTCGTTATGTCGATCATATAAGCATAATATGGCTAATAATATGAGTTAGATTGATAATAATAAGAGTAATAAGTATAGTAATTGTCGTTCTAGCGATCATATTTGCATAATATGGTTAATAATATGAGTTAGATTGATAATAATAAGAGTAGTGAGTGTAGTAATTGTCGTCCTATCCATCATATAAGCATAATATGGCTAATAATATGAGTTAGATTGATAATAATAAGAGTAATAAGTATAGTAATTGTCGTCCTATCGATCACATAAGCATAATATGGCTAATAATATGAGTTAGATTGATAATAGTAGGAGTAATAAGTATAGTAATTGTCGTTCTAACGATCATATTTGCATAATATGGTTAATAATATGAGTTAGATTGATAATAGTGAGTGTAATAATTATAGTAATTGTCGTTATGTCGATCATATAAGCATAATATGGCCAATAATATGAGTTAGATTGATAATAATAAGAGTAATAAGTATAGTAATTGTCGTTCTAGCGATCATATTTGCATAATATGGTTAATAATATGAGTTAGATTGATAATAGTGAGTGTAATAAGTATAGTAATTGTCGTTCTATCGATCATATAAGCATAATATGGTTAATAATATGGGTTAGATTGATAATAGTGAGTGTAATAATTATAGTAATTGTCGTTATGTCGATCATATAAGCATAATATGGCTAATAATATGAGTTAGATTGATAATAATAAGAGTAATAAGTATAGTAATTGTCGTTCTAGCGATCATATTTGCATAATATGGTTAATAATATGAGTTAGATTGATAATAGTGAGTGTAATAAGTATAGTAATTGTCGTTATGTCGATCATATAAGCATAATATGGTTAATAATATGAGTTAGATTGATAATAGTGAGTGTAATAATTATAGTAATTGTCGTTATGTCGATCATATAAGCATAATATGGCCAATAATATGAGTTAGATTGATAATAATAAGAGTAATAAGTATAGTAATTGTCGTTCTAACGATCATATTTGCATAATATGGTTAATAATATGAGTTAGATTGATAATAGTGAGTGTAATAAGTATAGTAATTGTCGTTATGTCGATCATATAAGCATAATATGGCTAATAATATGAGTTAGATTGATAATAATAAGAGTAATAAGTATAGTAATTGTCGTCCTATCGATCACATAAGCATAATATGGCTAATAATATCAGTTAGATTGATAATAGTAAGAGTAATAAGTATAGTAATTGTCGCTCTATCGATCATATGTGCATAATATGGTTAATAATATAAGTTAGATTGATAATAATAAGAGTAATGAGTATACTAATTGTCGTTCTATCGATCATATAAACATAATATGGCTAATAATATGAGTTAGGTTGATAATAATAAGAGTAATGAGTATAGTAATTGTCGTTCTATCGATCATTTAAGCATAATATGGCTAATAATATGGGTTAGGTTGATAAAAATAAGAGTAATAAGTATAGTAATTGTCGTTCTATCGATCATATTAGCATAATATGGTTAAAGCATGAGTTAGATTGATAATAATAAGAGTAATAAGTATAGTAATTGTCTTTCTATCGATCATATAAGCATTATATGGCTAATAATATGAGTCAGATTTATAATAATGAGAGTAATGAGT
This sequence comes from Megachile rotundata, assembly GCF_050947335.1. Taxonomy (NCBI): domain Eukaryota; kingdom Metazoa; phylum Arthropoda; class Insecta; order Hymenoptera; family Megachilidae; genus Megachile; species Megachile rotundata. The sequence continues at coordinate 17,179 of NW_027474408.1, forward strand.
ATAGTAATTGTCGTTCTATCGATCACATAAGCATAATGTGGCTAATAATATGAGTTAGATTGATAATAGTGAGCGTAATAAGTATAGTAATTGACGTTCTATCGATCATATAAGCATAATATGGCTTATAATATGAGTTAGATTGATAATAATAAGAGTAGTGAGTATAGTAATTGTCGTTCTATCGATCCTATAAGCATAATATGGCTAATAATATGAGTTAGGTTGATAATAATAAGAGTAATAAGTATAGTAATTGTCGTTCTATCGATCATATTTGCATAATATGGTTAATAATATGAGTTAGATTGATAACAGTGAGTGTAATAAGAATAGTAATTGTCGTTCTGTCGATCATATAAGCATAAAATGGCTAATAATATGAGTTAGATTGATAATAATAAGAGTAATAAGTATAGTAATTCTCGTTCTATCGATTATATAAGCATAATATGGCTAATAATATGAGTTAGGTTGATAATAATAAGAGAAATGAGTATAGTAATTGTCGTTCTATCGATCATATAAGCATAATATGGTTAATAATATGAGTTAGATTGATAATAGTGAGTGTAATAAGTATAGTAATTGTCGTTATGTCGATCATATAAGCATAATATGGTTAATAATATGAGTTAGATTGATAATAGTGAGTGTAATAATTTTAGTAATTGTCGTTATGTCGATCACATAAGCATAATATGGCTAATAATATCAGTTAGATTGATAATAGTAAGAGTAATAAGTATAGTAATTGTCGCTCTATCGATCATATGTGCATAATATGGTTAATAATATAAGTTAGATTGATAATAATAAGAGTAATGAGTATACTAATTGTCGTTCTATCGATCACATAAGCATAATGTGGCTAATAATATGAGTTAGATTGATAATAGTGAGTGTAATAAGTATAGTAATTGACGTTCTATCGATCATATAAGCATAATATGGCTAATAATATGAGTTAGATTGATAATAATAAGAGTCATGAGTATAGTAATTGTCGTCCTATCGATTATATAAGCATAATATGGCGAATAATATTAGTTACATTGATAATAATAAGAGTAATGAGTATAGTAATTGTCGTTCTAACGATCATACCTGCATAATATGGTTAATAATATGAGTTAGATTGAAAACAGTGAGGGTAATAAGAATAGTGATTTTCGTTCTGTCGATCATATAAGCATAAAATGGCTAATAATATGAGTTAGATTGATAACAGTGAGTGTAATAAGAGTAGTAATTGTCGTTCTGTCGACCATATAAGCATAATATGGGTAATAATATGAGTTAGATTGATAATAATAAGAGTAATGAGTATAGTAATTGTCGTTCTATCGATCATATTTGCATAATATGGTTAATAATATGAGTTAGATTGATAACAGTGAGTGTAATAAGAATAGTAATTGTCGATCTGTCGATCATATAAGCATAAAATGGCTAATAATATGAGTTAGATTGATAATAATAAGATAAATAAGTATAGTAATTCTCGTTCTATCGATCATATAAGCATAATATGGCTAATAATATGAGTTAGGTTGATAATAATAAGAGTAATGAGTATAGTAATTGTCGTTCTATCGATCATATAAGCATAATCTGGTTAATAATATGAGTTAGATTGATAATAATAAGAGTAATAAGTATAGTAATTGTCGTCCTATCGATTATATAAGCATAATATGGCGAATAATATTAGTTACATTGATAATAATAAGAGTAATGAGTATAGTAATTGTCGTTCTATCGATCATACCTGCATAATATGGTTAATAATATGAGTTAGATTGAAAACAGTGAGGGTAATAAGAATAGTAATTTTCGTTCTGTCGATCATATAAGCATAAAATGGCTAATAATATGAGTTAGATTGATAACAGTGAGTGTAATAAGAGTAGTAATTGTCGTTCTGTCGACCATATAAGCATAATATGGGTAATAATATGAGTTAGATTGATAATAATAAGAGTAATGAGTATAGTAATTGTCGCTCTATCGATCATTTAAGCATAATATGGCTAATAATATGGGTTAGGTTGATAAATATAAAAATAATAAGTATAGTAATTGTCGTTCTATCGATCATATTAGCATAATATGGTGAAAGCATGAGTTAGATTGATAATAATAAGAGTAATAAGTATAGTAATTGTCTTTCTATCGATCATATAAGCATTATATGGCTAATAATATGAGTTAGATTGATAACAGTGAGTGTAATAATAATAGTAATTGTCGTTCTGTCGATCATATAAGCATAAAATGGCTAATAATATGAGTTAGGTTGATAATAATAAGAGTAATGAGTATAGTAATTGCCGTTCTATCGATCATATAAGCATAATATGGTTAATAATATGAGTTAGATTGATAATAATAAGAGTAATAAGTATAGTAATAGTCGTCCTATCGATTATATAAGCATAATATGGCGAATAATATTAGTTACATTGATAATAATAAGAGTAATGAGTATAGTAATTGTCGTTCTATCGATCATACCTGCATAATATGGTTAATAATATGAGTTAGATTGAAAACAGTGAGGGTAATAAGAATAGTAATTTTCGTTCTGTCGATCATATAAGCATAAAATGGCTAATAATATGAGTTAGATTGATAACAGTGAGTGTAATAAGAGTAGTAATTGTCGTTCTGTCGACCATATAAGCATAATATGGGTAATAATATGAGTTAGATTGATAATAATAAGAGTAATGAGTATAGTAATTGTCGTTCTATCGATCATATAAGCATTATATGGATAATAATATGAGTCAGATTTATAATAATGAGAGTAATGTGTATAGTAATTGTCGTTCTATCGATCACATAAGCATAATGTGGCTAATAATATGAGTTAGATTGATAACAGTGAGTGTAATAAGAATAGTAATTGTCGTTCTGTCGATCATATAAGCATAAAATGGCTAATAATATGAGTTAGATTGATAATAATAAGAGTAATAAGTAGAGTAATTCTCGTTCTATCGATCATATAAGCATAATATGGCTAATAATATGAGTTAGGTTGATAATAATAAGAGAAATGAGTATAGTAATTGTCGTTCTATCGATCATATAAGCATAATATGGTGAATAATATGAGTTAGATTGATAATAATAAGAGTAATAAGTATAGTAATTGTCGTCCTATCGATCATATAAGCATAATATGGCTAATAATATGAGTTAGGATGATAAAAATAAGAATAATAAGTATAGTAATTGTCGTTCTATCGATCATATTAGCATAATATGGTTAAAGCATGAGTTAGATTGATAATAATAAGAGTAATAAGTACAGTAATTGTCTTTCTATCGATCATATAAGCATTATATGGCTAATAATATGAGTCAGATTTATAATAATGAGAGTAATGAGTATAGTAATTGTCGTTCTATCGATCACATAAGCATAATGTGGCTAATAATATGAGTTAGATTGATAATAGGGAGTGTAATAAGTATAGTAATTGACGTTCTATCGATCATATAAGCATAATATGGCTTATAATATGAGTTAGATTGATAATAATAAGAGTAGTGAGTATAGTAATTGTCGTTCCATCGATCATATAAGCATAATATGGTTAATAATATGAGTTTGATTGATAATAGTGAGTGTAATAAGTATAGTAACTGTCGTTCTGTCGATCATATAAGCATAATATGGCTAATAATATGAGTTAGGTTGATAATAATAAGAGTAATGAGTACAGTAATTGTCGTTCTATCGATCACATAAGCATAATATGGCTAATAATATGAGTTAGATTGATAATAGTAAGAGTAATAAGTATAGTAATTGTCGTTCCATCGATCATATTTGCATAATATCGTTAATATGATGAGTCAGATTGATAATAGTGAGTGTAATAAGTATAGTAATTGTCGTTATGTCGATCATATAAGCATAATATGGCTAATAATATGAGTTAGATTGATAATAATAAGAGTAATAAATATAGTAATTGTCGTTCTATCGATCACATAAGCATAATATGGCTAATAATATGAGTTAGATTGATAATAATAAGAGTAATGAGTATAGTAATTGTCGTCCTATCGATCATATAAGCATAATATGGCTAATAATATGAGTTAGATTGATAATAATAAGAGTAATAAGTATAGTAATTGTCGTTCTATCGATCATAGTTGCATAACATGGTTAATAATATGAGTTAGATTGATAACAGTGAGTGTAATAAGAATAGTAATTGTCGATCTGTCGATCATATATGCATAAAATGGCTAATAATATGAGTTAGATTGATAATAATAAGAGTAATAAGTACAGTAATTGTCTTTCTATCGATCATATAAGCATTATGTGGCTAATAATATGAGTCAGATTTATAATAATGAGAGTAATGAGTATAGTAATTGTCGTTCTATCGATCACATAAGCATAATGTGGCTAATAATATGAGTTAGATTGATAATAGTGAGTGTAATAAGTATAGTAATTGTCGTCCTATCGATTATATAAGCATAATATGGCGAATAATATTAGTTACATTGATAATAATAAGAGTAATGAGTATAGTAATTGTCGTTCTATCGATCATACCTGCATAATATGGTTAATAATATGAGTTAGATTGAAAACAGTGAGGGTAATAAGAATAGTAATTTTCGTTCTGTCGATCATATAAGCATAAAATGGCTAATAATATGAGTTAGATTGATAACAGTGAGTGTAATAAGAGTAGTAATTGTCGTTCTGTCGACCATATAAGCATAATATGGGTAATAATATGAGTTAGATTGATAATAATAAGAGTAATGAGTATAGTAATTGTCGTTCTATCGATGATTTAAGCATAATATGGCTAATAATATGGGTAGGTTGATAAAAATAAGAATAATAAGTATAGTAATTGTCGTTCTATCGATCATATTAGCATAATATGGTTAAAGCATGAGTTAGATTGATAATAATAAGAGTAATAAGTATAGTAATTGTCTTTCTATCGATCATATAAGCATTATATGGATAATAATATGAGTCAGATTTATAATAATGAGAGTAATGTGTATAGTAATTGTCGTTCTATCGATCACATAAGCATAATGTGGCTAATAATATGAGTTAGATTGATAACAGTGAGTGTAATAAGAATAGTAATTGTCGTTCTGTCGATCATATAAGCATAAAATGGCTAATAATATGAGTTAGATTGATAATAATAAGAGTAATAAGTAGAGTAATTCTCGTTCTATCGATCATATAAGCATAATATGGCTAATAATATGAGTTAGGTTGATAATAATAAGAGAAATGAGTATAGTAGTTGTCGTTCTATCGATCATATAAGCATAATATGGTGAATAATATGAGTTAGATTGATAATAATAAGAGTAATAAGTATAGTAATTGTCGTCCTATCGATCATATAAGCATAATATGGCTAATAATATGAGTTAGGATGATAAAAATAAGAATAATAAGTATAGTAATTGTCGTTCTATCGATCATATTAGCATAATATGGTTAAAGCATGAGTTAGATTGATAATAGTAAGAGTGATAAGTATAGTAATTGTCGTTCCATCGATCATATTTGCATAATATCGTTAATATGATGAGTTAGATTGATAATAGTGAGTGTAATAAGTATAGTAATTGTCGTTATGTCGATCATATAAGCATAATATGGCTAATAATATGAGTTAGATTGATAATAATAAGAGTAATAAATATAGTAATTGTCGTTCTATCGATCACATAAGCATAATATGGCTAATAATATGAGTTAGATTGATAATAATAAGAGTAATGAGTATAGTAATTGTCGTCCTATCGATCATATAAGCATAATATGGCTAATAATATGAGTTAGATTGATAATAATAAGAGTAATAAGTATAGTAATTGTCGTTCTATCGATCATATTTGCATAACATGGTTAATAATATGAGTTAGATTGATAACAGTGAGTGTAATAAGAATAGTAATTGTCGATCTGTCGATCATATAAGCATAAAATGGCTAATAATATGAGTTAGATTGATAATAATAAGAGTAATAAGTATAGTAATTCTCGTTCTATCGATCATATAAGCATAATATGGCTAATAATATGAGTTAGGTTGATAATAATAAGAGTAATGAGTATAGTAATTGTCGTTCTATCGATCATTTAAGCATAATATGGCTAATAATATGGGTTAGGTTGATAAAAATAAGAATAATAAGTATAGTAATTGTCGTTCTATCGATCATATGAGCATAATATGGTTAAAGCATGAGTTAGATTGATAATAATAAGAGTAATAAGAATAGTAATTGTCGATCTGTCGATCATATAAGCATAAAATGGCTAATAATATGAGTTAGATTGATAATAATAAGAGTAATAAGTATAGTAATTCTCGTTCTATCGATCATATAAGCATAATATGGTTAATAATATGAGTTTGATTGATAATAGTGAGTGTAATAAGTATAGCAATTGTCGTTCTGTCGATCATATAAGCATAATATGGCTAATAATATGAGTTAGGTTGATAATAATAAGAGTAATGAGTACAGTAATTGTCGTTCTATCGATCACATAAGCATAATATGGCTAATAATATGAGTTAGATTGATAATAGTAAGAGTAATAAGTATAGTAATTGTCGTTCCATCGATCATATTTGCATAATATCGTTAATATGATGAGTTAGATTGATAATAGTGAGTGTAATAAGTATAGTAATTGTCGTTATGTCGATCATATAAGCATAATATGGCTAATAATATGAGTTAGATTGATAATAATAAGAGTAATAAATATAGTAATTGTCGTTCTATCGATCACATAAGCATAATATGGCTAATAATATGAGTTAGATTGATAATAATAAGAGTAATGAGTATAGTAATTGTCGTCCTATCGATCATATAAGCATAATATGGCTAATAATATGAGTTAGATTGATAATAATAAGAGTAATAAGTATAGTAATTGTCGTTCTATCGATCATATTTGCATAACATGGTTAATAATATGAGTTAGATTGATAACAGTGAGTGTAATAAGAATAGTAATTGTCGATCTGTCGATCATATAAGCATAAAATGACTAATAATATGAGTTAGATTGATAATAATAAGAGTAATAAGTATAGTAATTCTCGTTCTATCGATCATATAAGCATAATATGGCTAATAATATGAGTTAGGTTGATAATAATAAGAGTAATGAGTATAGTAATTGTCGTTCTATCGATCATTTAAGCATAATATGGCTAATAATATGGGTTAGGTTGATAAAAATAAGAATAATAAGTATAGTAATTGTCGTTCTATCGATCATATTAGCATAATATGGTTAAAGCATGAGTTAGATTGATAATAATAAGAGTAATAAGTATAGTAATTGTCTTTCTATCGATCATATAAGCATAATATGGCTAATAATATGAGTTAGATTGATAATGATAAGAGTAATAAGTATAGTAATTGTCGTCCTATCGATCACATAAGCATAATATGGCTAATAATATCAGTTAGATTGATAATAGTAAGAGTAATAAGTATAGTAATTGTCGCTTTATCGATCATATGTGCATAATATGGTTAATAATATGAGTTAGATTGATAATAGTGAGTGTAATAAGTATAGTAATTGTCGTTCTATCGATCATATAAGCATAATATGGTTAATAATAGGAGTTACATTGATAATAATAAGAGTAATAAATATAGTAATTGTCGTTCTATCGATCACATAAGCATAATATGGCTAATAATATGAGTTAGATTGATAATAATAAGAGTAATGAGTATAGTAATTGTCGTCCTATCGATCATATAAGCATAATATGGCTAATAATATGAGTTAGATTGATAATAATAAGAGTAATAAGTATAGTAATTGTCGTTCTATCGATCATATTTGCATAACATGGTTAATAATATGAGTTAGATTGATAACAGTGAGGGTAATAAGAATAGTAATTTTCGTTCTGTCGATCATATAAGCATAAAATGGCTAATAATATGAGTTAGATTGATAACAGTGAGTGTAATAAGAGTAGTAATTGTCGTTCTGTCGACCATATAAGCATAATATGGGTAATAATATGAGTTAGATTGATAATAATAAGAGTAATGAGTATAGTAATTGTCGTTCTATCGATCATCTAAGCATAATATGGCTAATAATATGGGTAGGTTGATAAAAATAAGAATAATAAGTATAGTAATTGTCGTTCTATCGATCATATTAGCATAATATGGTTAAAGCATGAGTTAGATTGATAATAATAAGAGTAATAAGTATAGTAATTGTCTTTCTATCGATCATATAAGCATTATATGGCTAATAATATGAGTCAGATTTATAATAATGAGAGTAATGTGTATAGTGATTGTCGTTCTATCGATCACATAAGCATAATGTGGCTAATAATATGAGTTAGATTGATAACAGTGAGTGTAATAAGAATAGTAATTGTCGTTCTGTCGATCATATAAGCATAAAATGGCTAATAATATGAGTTAGATTGATAATAATAAGAGTAATAAGTATAGTAATTCTCGTTCTGTCGATCATATAAGCATAATATGGCTAATAATATGAGTTAGGTTGATAATAATAAGAGAAATGAGTATAGTAATTGTCGTTCTATCGATCATATAAGCATAATATGGTTAATAATATGAGTTTGATTGATAATAGTGAGTGTAATAAGTATAGTAATTGTCGTTCTGTCGATCATATAAGCATAATATGGCTAATAATATGAGTTAGGTTGATAATAATAAGAGTAATGAGTACAGTAATTGTCGTTCTATCGATCACATAAGCATAATATGGCTAATAATATGAGTTAGATTGATAGTAGTAAGAGTAATAAGTATAGTAATTGTCGTTCCATCGATCGTATTTGCATAATATCGTTAATGTGATGAGTTAGATTGATAATAGTGAGTGTAATAAGTATAGTAATTGTCGTTATGTCGATCATATAAGCATAATATGGCTAATAATATGAGTTAGATTGATAATAATAAGAGTAATAAATATAGTAATTGTCGTTCTATCGATCACATAAGCATAATATGGCTAATAATATGAGTTAGATTGATAATAATAAGAGTAATGAGTATAGTAATTGTCGTCCTATCGATCATATAAGCATAATATGGCTAATAATATGAGTTAGATTGATAATAATAAGAGTAATAAGTATAGTAATTGTCGTTCTATCGATCATATAAGCATAATATGGTTAATAATAGGAGTTACATTGATAATAATAAGAGTAATAAGTATAGTAATTGTCGTCCTATCGATCACATAAGCATAATATGGCTAATAATATGAGTTAGATTGATATTAGTAAGACTAATAAGTATAGTAATTGTCGTTCTATCGATCATATAAGCATAATATGGCTAATAATATGAGTTAGATTGATAATAATAAGAGTAGTGAGTATAGTAATTGTCGTCCTATCCATCATATAAGCATAATATGGCTAATAATATGAGTTAGATTGATAATAATAAGAGTAATAAGTATAGTAATTGTCGTCCTATCGATCACATAAGCATAATATGGCTAATAATATGAGTTAGATTGATAATAGTAGGAGTAATAAGTATAGTAATTGTCGTTCTAACGATCATATTTGCATAATATGGTTAATAATATGAGTTAGATTGATAATAGTGAGTGTAATAATTATAGTAATTGTCGTTATGTCGATCATATAAGCATAATATGGCTAATAATATGAGTTAGATTGATAATAATAAGAGTAATAAGTATAGTAATTGTCGTTCTAGCGATCATATTTGCATAATATGATTAATAATATGAGTTAGATTGATAATAGTGAGTGTAATAAGTATAGTAATTGTCGTTATGTCGATCATATAAGCATAATATGGTTAATAATATGAGTTAGATTGATAATAGTGAGTGTAATAATTATAGTAATTGTCGTTATGTCGATCATATAAGCATAATATGGCCAATAATATGAGTTAGATTGATAATAATAAGAGTAATAAGTATAGTAATTGTCGTTCTAACGATCATATTTGCATAATATGGTTAATAATATGAGTTAGATTGATAACAGTGAGTGTAATAAGAATAGTAATTGTCGATCTGTCGATCATATAAGCATAAAATGGCTAATAATATGAGTTAGATTGATAATAATAAGAGTAATAAGTATAGTAATTCTCGTTCTATCGATCATATAAGCATAATATGGCTAATAATATGAGTTAGGTTGATAATAATAAGAGTAATGAGTATAGTAATTGTCGTTCTATCGATCATTTAAGCATAATATGGCTAATAATATGGGTTAGGTTGATAAAAATAAGAATAATAAGTATAGTAATTGTCGTTCTATCGATCATATTAGCATAATATGGTTAAAGCATGAGTTAGATTGATAATAATAAGAGTAATAAGTACAGTAATTGTCTTTCTATCGATCATATAAGCATTATATGGCTAATAATATGAGTCAGATTTATAATAATGAGAGTAATGAGTATAGTAATTGTCGTTCTATCGATCACATAAGCATAATGTGGCTAATAATATGAGTTAGATTGATAATAGTGAGTGTAATAAGTATAGTAATTGACGTTCTATCGATCATATAAGCATAATATGGCTTATAATATGAGTTAGATTGATAATAATAAGAGTAGTGAGTATAGTAATTGTCGTTATGTCGATCATATAAGCATAATATGGCTAATAATATGAGTTAGATTGATAATAATAAGAGTAATAAATATAGTAATTGTCGTTCTATCGATCACATAAGCATAATATGGCTAATAATATGAGTTAGCTTGATAATAATAAGAGTAATGAGTATAGTAATTGTCGTCCTATCGATCATATAAGCATAATATGGCTAATAATATGAGTTAGATTGATAATAATAAGAGTAATAAGTATAGTAATTGTCGTTCTATCGATCATATTTGCATAACATGGTTAAAAATATGAGTTAGATTGATAACAGTGAGTGTAATAAGAATAGTAATTGTCGATCTGTCGATCATATAAGCATAAAATGGCTAATAATATGAGTTAGATTGATAATAATAAGAGTAATAAGTATAGTAATTCTCGTTCTATCGATCATATAAGCATAATATGGCTAATAATATGGGTTAGGTTGATAATAATAAGAGTAATGAGTATAGTAATTGTCTTTCTATCGATCATATAAGCATAATATGGCTAATAATATGAGTTAGATTGGTAATGATAAGAGTAATAAGTATAGTAATTGTCGTCCTATCGATCACATAAGCATAATATGGCTAATAATATCAGTTAGATTGATAATAGTAAGAGTAATAAGTATAGTAATTGTCGCTTTATCGATCATATGTGCATAATATGGTTAATAATATGAGTTAGATTGATAATAGTGAGTGTAATAAGTATAGTAATTGTCGTTCTATCGATCATATAAGCATAATATGGTTAATAATAGGAGTTACATTGATAATAATAAGAGTAATAAGTATAGTAATTGTCGTCCTATCGATCACATAAGCATAATATGGCTAATAATATGAGTTAGATTGATATTAGTAAGACTAATAAGTATAGTAATTGTCGTTCTATCGATCATATAAGCATAATATGGCTAATAATATGAGTTAGATTGATAATAATAAGAGTAGTGAGTATAGTAATTGTCGTCCTATCCATCATATAAGCATAATATGGCTAATAATATGAGTTAGATTGATAATAATAAGAGTAATAAGTATAGTAATTGTCGTCCTATCGATCACATAAGCATAATATGGCTAATAATATGAGTTAGATTGATAATAGTAGGAGTAATAAGTATAGTAATTGTCGTTCTAACGATCATATTTGCATAATATGGTTAATAATATGAGTTAGATTGATAATAGTGAGTGTAATAATTATAGTAATTGTCGTTATGTCGATCATATAAGCATAATATGGCTAATAATATGAGTTAGATTGATAATAATAAGAGTAATAAGTATAGTAATTGTCGTTCTAGCGATCATATTTGCATAATATGGTTAATAATATGAGTTAGATTGATAACAGTGAGTGTAATAAGAATAGTAATTGTCGATCTGTCGATCATATAAGCATAAAATGGCTAATAATATGAGTTAGATTGATAATAATAAGAGTAATAAGTATAGTAATTCTCGTTCTATCGATCATATAAGCATAATATGGCTAATAATATGAGTTAGGTTGATAATAATAAGAGTAATCAGTATAGTAATTGTCGTTCTATCGATCATTTAAGCATAATATGGCTAATAATATGGGTTAGGTTGATAAAAATAAGAATAATAAGTATAGTAATTGTCGTTCTATCGATCATATTAGCATAATATGGTTAAAGCATTAGTTAGATTGATAATAATAAGAGTAATAAGTATAGTAATTGTCTTTCTATCGATCATATAGGCATAATATGGCTAATAATATGAGTTAGATTGATAATGATAAGAGTAATAAGTATAGTAATTGTCGTCCTATCGATCACATAAGCATAATATGGCTAATAATATCAGTTAGATTGATAATAGTAAGAGTAATAAGTATAGTAATTGTCGTTTTATCGATCATATGTGCATAATATGGTTAATAATATGAGTTAGATTGATAATAGTGAGTGTAATAAGTATAGTAATTGTCGTTCTATCGATCATATAAGCATAATATGGTTAATAATAGGAGTTACATTGATAATAATAAGAGTAATAAGTATAGTAATTGTCGTTATGTCGATCATATAAGCATAATATGGCTAATAATATGAGTTAGATTGATAATAATAAGAGTAATAAGTATAGTAATTGTCGTTCTAGCGATCATATTTGCATAATATGGTTAATAATATGAGTTAGATTGATAATAATAAGAGTAGTGAGTGTAGTAATTGTCGTCCTATCCATCATATAAGCATAATATGGCTAATAATATGAGTTAGATTGATAATAATAAGAGTAATAAGTATAGTAATTGTCGTCCTATCGATCACATAAGCATAATATGGCTAATAATATGAGTTAGATTGATAATAGTAGGAGTAATAAGTATAGTAATTGTCGTTCTAACGATCATATTTGCATAATATGGTTAATAATATGAGTTAGATTGATAATAGTGAGTGCAATAATTATAGTAATTGTCGTTATGTCGATCATATAAGCATAATATGGCTAATAATATGAGTAAGATTGATAATAATAAGAATAATAAGTATAGTAATTGTCGTTCTAGCGATCATATTTGCATAATATGGTTAATAATATGAGTTAGATTGATAATAGTGAGTGTAATAAGTATAGTAATTGTCGTTATGTCGATCATATAAGCATAATATGGTTAATAATATGAGTTAGATTGATAATAGTGAGTGTAATAATTATAGTAATTGTCGTTATGTCGATCATATAAGCATAATATGGCCAATAATATGAGTTAGATTGATAATAATAAGAGTAATAAGTATAGTAATTGTCGTTCTAACGATCATATTTGCATAATATGGTTAATAATATGAGTTAGATTGATAACAGTGAGTGTAATAAGAATAGTAATTGTCGATCTGTCGATCATATAAGCATAAAATGGCTAATAATGTGAGTTAGATTGATAATATTAAGAGTAATAAGTATAGTAATTCTCGTTCTATCGATCATATGAGCATAATATGGCTAATAATATGAGTTAGGTTGATAATAATAAGAGTAATGAGTATAGTAATTGTCGTTCTATCGATCATTTAAGCATAATATGGCTAATAATATGGGTTAGGTTGATAAAAATAAGAATAATAAGTATAGTAATTGTCGTTCTATCGATCATATTAGCATAATATGGTTAAAGCATGAGTTAGATTGATAATAATAAGAGTAATAAGTATAGTAATTGTCTTTCTATCGATCATATAAGCATAATATGGCTAATAATATGAGTTAGATTGATAATGATAAGAGTAATAAGTATAGTAATTGTCGTCCTATCGATCACATAAGCATAATATGGCTAATAATATCAGTTAGATTGATAATAGTAAGAGTAATAAGTATAGTAATTGTCGCTTTATCGATCATATGTGCATAATATGGTTAATAATATGAGTTAGATTGATAATAGTGAGTGTAATAAGTATAGTAATTGTCGTTCTATCGATCATATAAGCATAATATGGTTAATAATAGGAGTTACATTGATAATAATAAGAGTAATAAGTATAGTAATTGTCGTCCTGTCGATCATATAAGCATAATATGGCTAATAATATGAGTTAGATTGATATTAGTAAGACTAATAAGTATAGTAATTGTCGTTCTATCGATCATATAAGCATAATATGGCTAATAATATGAGTTAGATTGATAATAATAAGAGTAGTGAGTATAGTAATTGTCGTCCTATCCATCATATAAGCATAATATGGCTAATAATATGAGTTAGATTGATAATAATAAGAGTAATAAGTATAGTAATTGTCGTCCTATCGATCACATAAGCATAATATGGCTAATAATATGAGTTAGATTGATAATAGTAGGAGTAATAAGTATAGTAATTGTCGTTCTAACGATCATATTTGCATAATATGGTTAATAATATGGGTCAGATTGATAATAGTGAGTGTAATAATTATAGTAATTGTCGTTATGTCGATCATATAAGCATAATATGGCTAATAATATGAGTTAGATTGATAATAATAAGAGTAATAAGTATAGTAATTGTCGTTCTAGCGATCATATTTGCATAATATGGTTAATAATATGAGTTAGATTGATAATAGTGAGTGTAATAAGTATAGTAATTGTCGTTATGTCGATCATATAAGCATAATATGGTTAATAATATGAGTTAGATTGATAATAGTGAGTGTAATAATTATAGTAATTGTCGTTATGTCGATCATATAAGCATAATATGGCTAATAATATGAGTTAGATTGATATTAGTAAGACTAATAAGTATAGTAATTGTCGTTCTATCGATCATATAAGCATAATATGGCTAATAATATGAGTTAGATTGATAATAATAAGAGTAGTGAGTATAGTAATTGTCGTCCTATCCATCATATAAGCATAATATGGCTAATAATATGAGTTAGATTGATAATAATAAGAGTAATAAGTATAGTAATTGTCGTCCTATCGATCACATAAGCATAATATGGCTAATAATATGAGTTAGATTGATAATAGTAGGAGTAATAAGTATAGTAATTGTCGTTCTAACGATCATATTTGCATAATATGGTTAATAATATGGGTCAGATTGATAATAGTGAGTGTAATAATTATAGTAATTGTCGTTATGTCGATCATATAAGCATAATATGGCTAATAATATGAGTTAGATTGATAATAATAAGAGTAATAAGTATAGTAATTGTCGTTCTAGCGATCATATTTGCATAATATGGTTAATAATATGAGTTAGATTGATAATAGTGAGTGTAATAAGTATAGTAATTGTCGTTATGTCGATCATATAAGCATAATATGGTTAATAATATGAGTTAGATTGATAATAGTGAGTGTAATAATTATAGTAATTGTCGTTATGTCGATCATATAAGCATAATATGGCCAATAATATGAGTTAGATTGATAATAATAAGAGTAGTGAGTATAGTAATTGTCGTCCTATCCATCATATAAGCATAATATGGCTAATAATATGAGTTAGATTGATAATAATAAGAGTAATAAGTATAGTAATTGTCGTTCTAGCGATCATATTTGCATAATATGGTTAATAATATGAGTTAGATTGATAATAGTGAGTGTAATAAGTATAGTAATTGTCGTTATGTCGATCATATAAGCATAATATGGTTAATAATATGAGTTAGATTGATAATAGTGAGTGTAATAATTATAGTAATTGTCGTTATGTCGATCATATAAGCATAATATGGCCAATAATATGAGTTAGATTGATAATAATAAGAGTAATAAGTATAGTAATTGTCGTTCTAACGATCATATTTGCATAATATGGTTAATAATATGAGTTAGATTGATAACAGTGAGTGTAATAAGAATAGTAATTGTCGATCTGTCGATCATATAAGCATAAAATGGCTAATAATATGAGTTAGATTGATAATAATAAGAGTAATAAGTATAGTAATTCTCGTTCTATCGATCATATAAGCATAATATGGCTAATAATATGAGTTAGGTTGATAATAATAAGAGTAATGAGTATAGTAATTGTCGTTCTATCGATCATTTAAGCATAATATGGCTAATAATATGGGTTAGGTTGATAAAAATAAGAATAATAAGTATAGTAATTGTCGTTCTATCGATCATATTAGCATAATATGGTTAAAGCATGAGTTAGATTGATAATAATAAGAGTAATAAGTATAGTAATTGTCTTTCTATCGATCATATAAGCATAATATGGCTAATAATATGAGTTAGATTGATAATGATAAGAGTAATAAGTATAGTAATTGTCGTCCTATCGATCACATAAGCATAATATGGCTAATAATATCAGTTAGATTGATAATAGTAAGAGTAATAAGTATAGTAATTGTCGCTTTATCGATCATATGTGCATAATATGGTCAATAATATGAGTTAGATTGATAATAATAAGAGTAGTGAGTGTAGTAATTGTCGTCCTATCCATCATATAAGCATAATATGGCTAATAATATGAGTTAGATTGATAATAGTGAGTGTAATAATTATAGTAATTGTCGTTATGTCGATCATATAAGCATAATATGGCCAATAATATGAGTTAGATTGATAATAATAAGAGTAATAAGTATAGTAATTGTCGTTCTAACGATCATATTTGCATAATATGGTTAATAATATGAGTTAGATTGATAACAGTGAGTGTAATAAGAATAGTAATTGTCGATCTGTCGATCATATAAGCATAAAATGGCTAATAATATGAGTTAGATTGATAATAATAAGAATAATAAGTATAGTAATTGTCGTTCTAGCGATCATATTTGCATAATATGGTTAATAATATGAGTTAGATTCATAATAGTGAGTGTAATAAGTATAGTAATTGTCGTTATGTCGATCATATAAGCATAATATGGTTAATAATATGAGTTAGATTGATAATAGTGAGTGTAATAATTATAGTAATTGTCGTTATGTCGATCATATAAGCATAATATGGCCAATAATATGAGTTAGATTGATAATAATAAGAGTAATAAGTATAGTAATTGTCGTTCTAACGATCATATTTGCATAATATGGTTAATAATATGAGTTAGATTGATAACAGTGAGTGTAATAAGAATAGTAATTGTCGATCTGTCGATCATATAAGCATAAAATGGCTAATAATATGAGTTAGATTGATAATAATAAGAGTAATAAGTATAGTAATTCTCGTTCTATCGATCATATGAGCATAATATGGCTAATAATATGAGTTAGGTTGATAATAATAAGAGTAATGAGTATAGTAATTGTCGTTCTATCGATCATATAAGCATAATATGGCTAATAATATGGGTTAGGTTGATAAAAATAAGAATAATAAGTATAGTAATTGTCGTTCTATCGATCATATTAGCATAATATGGTTAAAGCATGAGTTAGATTGATAATAATAAGAGTAATAAGTATAGTAATTGTCTTTCTATCGATCATATAAGCATAATATGGCTAATAATATGAGTTAGATTGATAATGATAAGAGTAATAAGTATAGTAATTGTCGTCCTATCGATCACATAAGCATAATATGGCTAATAATATCAGTTAGATTGATAATAGTAAGAGTAATAAGTATAGTAATTGTCGCTTTATCGATCATATGTGCATAATATGGTTAATAATATGAGTTAGATTGATAATAGTGAGTGTAATAAGTATAGTAATTGTCGTTCTATCGATCATATAAGCATAATATGGTTAATAATAGGAGTTACATTGATAATAATAAGAGTAATAAGTATAGTAATTGTCGTCCTGTCGATCATATAAGCATAATATGGCTAATAATATGAGTTAGATTGATATTAGTAAGACTAATAAGTATAGTAATTGTCGTTCTATCGATCATATAAGCATAATATGGCTAATAATATGAGTTAGATTGATAATAATAAGAGTAATAAGTATAGTAATTCTCGTTCTATCGATCATATGAGCATAATATGGCTAATAATATGAGTTAGGTTGATAATAATAAGAGTAATGAGTATAGTAATTGTCGTCCTATCCATCATATAAGCATAATATGGCTAATAATATGAGTTAGATTGATAATAGTAGGAGTAATAAGTATAGTAATTGTCGTTCTAACGATCATATTTGCATAATATGGTTAATAATATGGGTTAGATTGATAATAGTGAGTGTAATAATTATAGTAATTGTCGTTATGTCGATCATATAAGCATAATATGGCTAATAATATGAGTTAGATTGACAATAATAAGAGTAATAAGTATAGTAATTGTCGTTCTAGCGATCATATTTGCATAATATGGTTAATAATATGAGTTAGATTGATAATAGTGAGTGTAATAAGTATAGTAATTGTCGTTATGTCGATCATATTAGCATAATATGGTTAAAGCATGAGTTAGATTGATAATAATAAGAGTAATAAGTATAGTAATTGTCGTTCTAACGATCATATTTGCATAATATGGTTAATAATATGAGTTAGATTGATAATAGTGAGTGTAATAAGTATAGTAATTGTCGTTATGTCGATCATATAAGCATAATATGGCTAATAATATGAGTTAGATGGATAATAATAAGAGTATCAAGTATAGTAATTGTTGTCCTATCGATCACATAAGCATAATATGGCTAATAATATCAGTTAGATTGATAATAGTAAGAGTAATAAGTATAGTAATTGTCGCTCTATCGATCATATGTGCATAATATGGTTAATAATATGAGTTAGATTGATAATAATAAGAGTAATGAGTATACTAATTGTCGTTCTATCGATCATATAAACATAATATGGCTAATAATATGAGTTAGGTTGATAATAATAAGAGTAATGAGTATAGTAATTGTCGTTCTATCGATCATTTAAGCATAATATGGCTAATAATATGGGTTAGGTTGATAAAAATAAGAATAATAAGTATAGTAATTGTCGTTCTATCGATCATATTAGCATAATATGGTTAAAGCATGAGTTAGATTGATAATAATAAGAGTAATAAGTATAGTAATTGTTTTTCTATCGATCATATAAGCATTATATGGCTAATAATATGAGTCAGATTTATAATAATGAGAGTAATGAGTATAGTAATTGTCGTTCTATCGATCACATAAGCATAATGTGGCTAATAATATGAGTTAGATTGATAATAGTGAGCGTAATAAGTATAGTAATTGACGTTCTATCGATCATATAAGCATAATATGGCTTATAATATGAGTTAGATTGATAATAATAAGAGTAGTGAGTATAGTAATTGTCGTTCTATCGATCCTATAAGCATAATATGGCTAATAATATGAGTTAGGTTGATAATAATAAGAGTAATAAGTATAGTAATTGTAGTTCTATCGATCATATTTGCATAATATGGTTAATAATATGAGTTAGATTGATAACAGTGAGTGTAATAAGAATAGTAATTGTCGTTCTGTCGATCATATAAGCATAAAATGGCTAATAATATGAGTTAGATTGATAATAATAAGAGTAATAAGTATAGTAATTCTCGTTCTATCGATTATATAAGCATAATATGGCTAATAATATGAGTTAGGTTGATAATAATAAGAGAAATGAGTATAGTAATTGTCGTTCTATCGATCATATAAGCATAATATGGTTAATAATATGAGTTAGATTGATAATAGTGAGTGTAATAAGTATAGTAATTGTCGTTATGTCGATCATATAAGCATAATATGGCTAATAATATGAGTTAGATTGATAATAATAAGAGTAATAAGTATAGTAATTGTCGTCCTATCGATCACATAAGCATAATATGGCTAATAATATCAGTTAGATTGATAATAGTAAGAGTAATAAGTATAGTAATTGTCGCTCTATCGATCATATGTGCATAATATGGTTAATAATATGAGTTAGATTGATAATAATAAGAGTAATGAGTATACTAATTGTCGTTCTATCGATCATATAAACATAATATGGCTAATAATATGAGTTGGGTTGATAATAATAAGAGTAATGAGTATAGTAATTGTCGTTCTATCGATCATTTAAGCATAATATGGCTAATAATATGGGTTAGGTTGATAAAAATAAGAATAATAAGTATAGTAATTGTCGTTCTATCGATCATATTAGCATAATATGGTTAAAGCATGAGTTAGATTGATAATAATAAGAGTAATAAGTATAGTAATTGTCTTTCTATCGATCATATAAGCATTATATGGCTAATAATATGAGTTAGATTGATAATGATAAGAGTAATAAGTATAGTAATTGTCGTCCTATCGATCACATAAGCATAATATGGCTAATAATATCAGTTAGATTGATAATAGTAAGAGTAATAAGTATAGTAATTGTCGCTTTATCGATCATATGTGCATAATATGGTTAATAATATGAGTTAGATTGATAATAGTGAGTGTAATAAGTATAGTAATTGTCGTTCTATCGATCATATAAGCATAATATGGTTAATAATAGGAGTTACATTGATAATAATAAGAGTAATAAGTATAGTAATTGTCGTCCTGTCGATCATATAAGCATAATATGGCTAATAATATGAGTTAGATTGATATTAGTAAGACTAATAAGTATAGTAATTGTCGTTCTATCGATCATATAAGCATAATATGGCTAATAATATGAGTTAGATTGATAATAATAAGAGTAGTGAGTATAGTAATTGTCGTCCTATCCATCATATAAGCATAATATGGCTAATAATATGAGTTAGATTGATAATAATAAGAGTAATAAGTATAGTAATTGTCGTCCTATCGATCACATAAGCATAATATGGCTAATAATATGAGTTAGATTGATAATAGTAGGAGTAATAAGTATAGTAATTGTCGTTCTAACGATCATATTTGCATAATATGGTTAATAATATGGGTTAGATTGATAATAGTGAGTGTAATAATTATAGTAATTGTCGTTATGTCGATCATATAAGCATAATATGGCTAATAATATGAGTTAGATTGATAATAATAAGAGTAATAAGTATAGTAATTGTCGTTCTAGCGATCATATTTGCATAATATGGTTAATAATATGAGTTAGATTGATAATAGTGAGTGTAATAAGTATAGTAATTGTCGTTATGTCGATCATATAAGCATAATATGGTTAATAATATGAGTTAGATTGATAATAGTGAGTGTAATAATTATAGTAATTGTCGTTATGTCGATCATATAAGCATAATATGGCCAATAATATGAGTTAGATTGATAATAATAAGAGTAATAAGTATAGTAATTGTCGTTCTAGCGATCATATTTGCATAATATGGTTAATAATATGAGTTAGATTGATAATAGTGAGTGTAATAAGTATAGTAATTGTCGTTATGTCGATCATATAAGCATAATATGGTTAATAATATGAGTTAGATTGATAATAGTGAGTGTAATAATTATAGTAATTGTCGTTATGTCGATCATATAAGCATAATATGGCCAATAATATGAGTTAGATTGATAATAATAAGAGTAATAAGTATAGTAATTGTCGTTCTAACGATCATATTTGCATAATATGGTTAATAATATGAGTTAGATTGATAACAGTGAGTGTAATAAGAATAGTAATTGTCGATCTGTCGATCATATAAGCATAAAATGGCTAATAATATGAGTTAGATTGATAATAATAAGAGTAATAAGTATAGTAATTCTCGTTCTATCGATCATATAAGCATAATATGGCTAATAATATGAGTTAGGTTGATAATAATAAGAGTAATGAGTATAGTAATTGTCGTTCTATCGATCATTTAAGCATAATATGGCTAATAATATGGGTTAGGTTGATAAAAATAAGAATAATAAGTATAGTAATTGTCGTTCTATCGATCATATTAGCATAATATGGTTAAAGCATGAGTTAGATTGATAATAATAAGAGTAATAAGTATAGTAATTGTCTTTCTATCGATCATATAAGCATAATATGGCTAATAATATGAGTTAGATTGATAATGATAAGAGTAATAAGTATAGTAATTGTCGTCCTATCGATCACATAAGCATAATATGGCTAATAATATCAGTTAGATTGATAATAGTAAGAGTAATAAGTATAGTAATTGTCGCTTTATCGATCATATGTGCATAATATGGTCAATAATATGAGTTAGATTGATAATAATAAGAGTAGTGAGTGTAGTAATTGTCGTCCTATCCATCATATAAGCATAATATGGCTAATAATATGAGTTAGATTGATAATAGTGAGTGTAATAATTATAGTAATTGTCGTTATGTCGATCATATAAGCATAATATGGCCAATAATATGAGTTAGATTGATAATAATAAGAGTAATAAGTATAGTAATTGTCGTTCTAACGATCATATTTGCATAATATGGTTAATAATATGAGTTAGATTGATAACAGTGAGTGTAATAAGAATAGTAATTGTCGATCTGTCGATCATATAAGCATAAAATGGCTAATAATATGAGTTAGATTGATAATAATAAGAATAATAAGTATAGTAATTGTCGTTCTAGCGATCATATTTGCATAATATGGTTAATAATATGAGTTAGATTGATAATAGTGAGTGTAATAAGTATAGTAATTGTCGTTATGTCGATCATATAAGCATAATATGGTTAATAATATGAGTTAGATTGATAATAGTGAGTGTAATAATTATAGTAATTGTCGTTATGTCGATCATATAAGCATAATATGGCCAATAATATGAGTTAGACTGATAATAATAAGAGTAATAAGTATAGTAATTGTCGTTCTAACGATCATATTTGCATAATATGGTTAATAATATGAGTTAGATTGATAACAGTGAGTGTAATAAGAATAGTAATTGTCGATCTGTCGATCATATAAGCATAAAATGGCTAATAATATGAGTTAGATTGATAATAATAAGAGTAATAAGTATAGTAATTCTCGTTCTATCGATCATATGAGCATAATATGGCTAATAATATGAGTTAGGTTGATAATAATAAGAGTAATGAGTATAGTAATTGTCGTTCTATCGATCATATAAGCATAATATGGCTAATAATATGGGTTAGGTTGATAAAAATAAGAATAATAAGTATAGTAATTGTCGTTCTATCGATCATATTAGCATAATATGGTTAAAGCATGAGTTAGATTGATAATAATAAGAGTAATAAGTATAGTAATTGTCTTTCTATCGATCATATAAGCATAATATGGCTAATAATATGAGTTAGATTGATAATGATAAGAGTAATAAGTATAGTAATTGTCGTCCTATCGATCACATAAGCATAATATGGCTAATAATATCAGTTAGATTGATAATAGTAAGAGTAATAAGTATAGTAATTGTCGCTTTATCGATCATATGTGCATAATATGGTTAATAATATGAGTTAGATTGATAATAGTGAGTGTAATAAGTATAGTAATTGTCGTTCTATCGATCATATAAGCATAATATGGTTAATAATAGGAGTTACATTGATAATAATAAGAGTAATAAGTATAGTAATTGTCGTCCTGTCGATCATATAAGCATAATATGGCTAATAATATGAGTTAGATCGATATTAGTAAGACTAATAAGTATAGTAATTGTCGTTCTATCGATCATATAAGCATAATATGGCTAATAATATGAGTTAGATTGATAATAATAAGAGTAATAAGTATAGTAATTCTCGTTCTATCGATCATATGAGCATAATATGGCTAATAATATGAGTTAGGTTGATAATAATAAGAGTAATGAGTATAGTAATTGTCGTCCTATCCATCATATAAGCATAATATGGCTAATAATATGAGTTAGATTGATAATAGTAGGAGTAATAAGTATAGTAATTGTCGTTCTAACGATCATATTTGCATAATATGGTTAATAATATGGGTTAGATTGATAATAGTGAGTGTAATAATTATAGTAATTGTCGTTATGTCGATCATATAAGCATAATATGGCTAATAATATGAGTTAGATTGACAATAATAAGAGTAATAAGTATAGTAATTGTCGTTCTAGCGATCATATTTGCATAATATGGTTAATAATATGAGTTAGATTGATAATAGTGAGTGTAATAAGTATAGTAATTGTCGTTATGTCGATCATATTAGCATAATATGGTTAAAGCATGAGTTAGATTGATAATAATAAGAGTAATAAGTATAGTAATTGTCGTTCTAACGATCATATTTGCATAATATGGTTAATAATATGAGTTAGATTGATAACAGTGAGTGTAATAAGAATAGTAATTGTCGATCTGTCGATCATATAAGCATAAAATGGCTAATAATATGAGTTAGATTGATAATAATAAGAGTAATAAGTATAGTAATTCTCGTTCTATCGATCATATGAGCATAATATGGCTAATAATATGAGTTAGGTTGATAATAATAAGAGTAATGAGTATAGTAATTGTCGTTCTATCGATCATATAAGCATAATATGGCTAATAATATGGGTTAGGTTGATAAAAATAAGAATAATAAGTATAGTAATTGTCGTTCTATCGATCATATTAGCATAATATGGTTAAAGCATGAGTTAGATTGATAATAATAAGAGTAATAAGTATAGTAATTGTCTTTCTATCGATCATATAAGCATTATATGGCTAATAATATGAGTTAGATTGATAATGATAAGAGTAATAAGTATAGTAATTGTCGACCTATCGATCACATAAGCATAATATGGCTAATAATATCAGTTAGATTGATAATAGTAAGAGTAATAAGTATAGTAATTGTCGCTTTATCGATCATATGTGCATAATATGGTTAATAATATGAGTTAGATTGATAATAGTGAGTGTAATAAGTATAGTAATTGTCGTTCTATCGATCATATAAGCATAATATGGTTAATAATAGGAGTTACATTGATAATAATAAGAGTAATAAGTATAGTAATTGTCGTCCTGTCGATCATATAAGCATAATATGGCTAATAATATGAGTTAGATTGATATTAGTAAGACTAATAAGTATAGTAATTGTCGTTCTATCGATCATATAAGCATAATATGGCTAATAATATGAGTTAGATTGATAATAATAAGAGTAGTGAGTATAGTAATTGTCGTCCTATCCATCATATAAGCATAATATGGCTAATAATATGAGTTAGATTGATAATAATAAGAGTAATAAGTATAGTAATTGTCGTCCTATCGATCACATAAGCATAATATGGCTAATAATATGAGTTAGATTGATAATAGTAGGAGTAATAAGTATAGTAATTGTCGTTCTAACGATCATATTTGCATAATATGGTTAATAATATGGGTTAGATTGATAATAGTGAGTGTAATAATTATAGTAATTGTCGTTATGTCGATCATATAAGCATAATATGGCTAATAATATGAGTTAGATTGATAATAATAAGAGTAATAAGTATAGTAATTGTCGTTCTAGCGATCATATTTGCATAATATGGTTAATAATATGAGTTAGATTGATAATAGTGAGTGTAATAAGTATAGTAATTGTCGTTATGTCGATCATATAAGCATAATATGGTTAATAATATGAGTTAGATTGATAATAGTGAGTGTAATAATTATAGTAATTGTCGTTATGTCGATCATATAAGCATAATATGGCCAATAATATGAGTTAGATTGATAATAATAAGAGTAATAAGTATAGTAATTGTCGTTCTAGCGATCATATTTGCATAATATGGTTAATAATATGAGTTAGATTGATAATAGTGAGTGTAATAAGTATAGTAATTGTCGTTATGTCGATCATATAAGCATAATATGGTTAATAATATGAGTTAGATTGATAATAGTGAGTGTAATAATTATAGTAATTGTCGTTATGTCGATCATATAAGCATAATATGGCCAATAATATGAGTTAGATTGATAATAATAAGAGTAATAAGTATAGTAATTGTCGTTCTAACGATCATATTTGCATAATATGGTTAATAATATGAGTTAGATTGATAACAGTGAGTGTAATAAGAATAGTAATTGTCGATCTGTCGATCATATAAGCATAAAATGGCTAATAATATGAGTTAGATTGATAATAATAAGAGTAATAAGTATAGTAATTCTCGTTCTATCGATCATATAAGCATAATATGGCTAATAATATGAGTTAGGTTGATAATAATAAGAGTAATGAGTATAGTAATTGTCGTTCTATCGATCATTTAAGCATAATATGGCTAATAATATGGGTTAGGTTGATAAAAATAAGAATAATAAGTATAGTAATTGTCGTTCTATCGATCATATTAGCATAATATGGTTAAAGCATGAGTTAGATTGATAATAATAAGAGTAATAAGTATAGTAATTGTCTTTCTATCGATCATATAAGCATAATATGGCTAATAATATGAGTTAGATTGATAATGATAAGAGTAATAAGTATAGTAATTGTCGTCCTATCGATCACATAAGCATAATATGGCTAATAATATCAGTTAGATTGATAATAGTAAGAGTAATAAGTATAGTAATTGTCGCTTTATCGATCATATGTGCATAATATGGTCAATAATATGAGTTAGATTGATAATAATAAGAGTAGTGAGTGTAGTAATTGTCGTCCTATCCATCATATAAGCATAATATGGCTAATAATATGAGTTAGATTGATAATAGTGAGTGTAATAATTATAGTAATTGTCGTTATGTCGATCATATAAGCATAATATGGCCAATAATATGAGTTAGATTGATAATAATAAGAGTAATAAGTATAGTAATTGTCGTTCTAACGATCATATTTGCATAATATGGTTAATAATATGAGTTAGATTGATAACAGTGAGTGTAATAAGAATAGTAATTGTCGATCTGTCGATCATATAAGCATAAAATGGCTAATAATATGAGTTAGATTGATAATAATAAGAATAATAAGTATAGTAATTGTCGTTCTAGCGATCATATTTGCATAATATGGTTAATAATATGAGTTAGATTGATAATAGTGAGTGTAATAAGTATAGTAATTGTCGTTATGTCGATCATATAAGCATAATATGGTTAATAATATGAGTTAGATTGATAATAGTGAGTGTAATAATTATAGTAATTGTCGTTATGTCGATCATATAAGCATAATATGGCCAATAATATGAGTTAGACTGATAATAATAAGAGTAATAAGTATAGTAATTGTCGTTCTAACGATCATATTTGCATAATATGGTTAATAATATGAGTTAGATTGATAACAGTGAGTGTAATAAGAATAGTAATTGTCGATCTGTCGATCATATAAGCATAAAATGGCTAATAATATGAGTTAGATTGATAATAATAAGAGTAATAAGTATAGTAATTCTCGTTCTATCGATCATATGAGCATAATATGGCTAATAATATGAGTTAGGTTGATAATAATAAGAGTAATGAGTATAGTAATTGTCGTTCTATCGATCATATAAGCATAATATGGCTAATAATATGGGTTAGGTTGATAAAAATAAGAATAATAAGTATAGTAATTGTCGTTCTATCGATCATATTAGCATAATATGGTTAAAGCATGAGTTAGATTGATAATAATAAGAGTAATAAGTATAGTAATTGTCTTTCTATCGATCATATAAGCATAATATGGCTAATAATATGAGTTAGATTGATAATGATAAGAGTAATAAGTATAGTAATTGTCGTCCTATCGATCACATAAGCATAATATGGCTAATAATATCAGTTAGATTGATAATAGTAAGAGTAATAAGTATAGTAATTGTCGCTTTATCGATCATATGTGCATAATATGGTTAATAATATGAGTTAGATTGATAATAGTGAGTGTAATAAGTATAGTAATTGTCGTTCTATCGATCATATAAGCATAATATGGTTAATAATAGGAGTTACATTGATAATAATAAGAGTAATAAGTATAGTAATTGTCGTCCTGTCGATCATATAAGCATAATATGGCTAATAATATGAGTTAGATCGATATTAGTAAGACTAATAAGTATAGTAATTGTCGTTCTATCGATCATATAAGCATAATATGGCTAATAATATGAGTTAGATTGATAATAATAAGAGTAATAAGTATAGTAATTCTCGTTCTATCGATCATATGAGCATAATATGGCTAATAATATGAGTTAGGTTGATAATAATAAGAGTAATGAGTATAGTAATTGTCGTCCTATCCATCATATAAGCATAATATGGCTAATAATATGAGTTAGATTGATAATAGTAGGAGTAATAAGTATAGTAATTGTCGTTCTAACGATCATATTTGCATAATATGGTTAATAATATGGGTTAGATTGATAATAGTGAGTGTAATAATTATAGTAATTGTCGTTATGTCGATCATATAAGCATAATATGGCTAATAATATGAGTTAGATTGACAATAATAA
The DNA here is from genome assembly GCF_050947335.1 of Megachile rotundata. Classification (NCBI taxonomy): domain Eukaryota; kingdom Metazoa; phylum Arthropoda; class Insecta; order Hymenoptera; family Megachilidae; genus Megachile; species Megachile rotundata. The sequence continues at coordinate 45,780 of NW_027474408.1, forward strand.
GAGTAATAAGTATAGTAATTGTCGTTCTAGCGATCATATTTGCATAATATGGTTAATAATATGAGTTAGATTGATAATAGTGAGTGTAATAAGTATAGTAATTGTCGTTATGTCGATCATATTAGCATAATATGGTTAAAGCATGAGTTAGATTGATAATAATAAGAGTAATAAGTATAGTAATTGTCGTTCTAACGATCATATTTGCATAATATGGTTAATAATATGAGTTAGATTGATAACAGTGAGTGTAATAAGAATAGTAATTGTCGATCTGTCGATCATATAAGCATAAAATGGCTAATAATATGAGTTAGATTGATAATAATAAGAGTAATAAGTATAGTAATTCTCGTTCTATCGATCATATGAGCATAATATGGCTAATAATATGAGTTAGGTTGATAATAATAAGAGTAATGAGTATAGTAATTGTCGTTCTATCGATCATATAAGCATAATATGGCTAATAATATGGGTTAGGTTGATAAAAATAAGAATAATAAGTATAGTAATTGTCGTTCTATCGATCATATTAGCATAATATGGTTAAAGCATGAGTTAGATTGATAATAATAAGAGTAATAAGTATAGTAATTGTCTTTCTATCGATCATATAAGCATAATATGGCTAATAATATGAGTTAGATTGATAATGATAAGAGTAATAAGTATAGTAATTGTCGTCCTATCGATCACATAAGCATAATATGGCTAATAATATCAGTTAGATTGATAATAGTAAGAGTAATAAGTATAGTAATTGTCGCTTTATCGATCATATGTGCATAATATGGTTAATAATATGAGTTAGATTGATAATAGTGAGTGTAATAAGTATAGTAATTGT
>NW_027474409.1:0-46516 GCF_050947335.1 Megachile rotundata
ATTATGCAGATATGATCGACAGAACGACAATTACTATACTTATTACTATTATTCTTATCAATCTAACTCATATTATTAGCCATATTATGCTTATATGATCGATAGGACGACAATTACTGTACTCATTACTCTTATTATTATCAATGTAACTCATATGATTAGCCATATTATGGTTATATGACTGATAGAACGACAGTTACTATACTTATTACTCTTATTATTGTCAATCTAACTCATATTATTAGGCTTATTATGCTTATATAATCGATAGGACGACAATTACTATACTCATTACTCTTATTATTATCAATCTAACTCATATTATTAGCCATATTATGCTTATATGATCGATAGTATGACAATTACTATACTCATTACTCTTATTATTATCAATCTAACTCATATTATTAACCATATTATGCTTATATGATCGATATAAGGACAATTACTATACTTATTACACTCACTGTTATCAATCTAACTCATATTATTAGCCATATTATGGTTATATGACCGATAGAACGACAATTACTATACTTATTACTATTATTCTTATCAATCTAACTCATATTATTAGCCATATTATGCTTATATGATCGATAGGACGACAATTACTGTACTCATTACTCTTATTATTATCAATCTAACTCATATGATTAGCCATATTATGGTTATATGACTGATAGAACGACAATTACTATACTTATTACTCTTATTATTGTCAATCTAACTCATATTATTAGCCTTATTATGCTTATATGATCGATAGGACGACAATTACTATACTCATTACTCTTATTATTATCAATCTAACTCATATTATTAGCCATATTATGCTTATATGATCGATAGGACGACAATTACTATACTCATTACTCTTATTATTATCAATCTAACTCATATTATTAGCCATATTATGCTTATATGATCGATATAACGTCAATTACTATACTTATTACACTCACTCTAATCAATCTAACTCATATTATTAGCCATATTATGGTTATATGACCGATAGAACGACAATTACTATGCTTATTACTCTTATTATTATCAATCTAACTCATATTATTAGCCATATTATGCTTATATGATCGATAGGACGACAATTACTATACTCATTACTCTTATTATTATCAATCTAACTCATATTATTAGCCATATTATGCTTATATGATTGATATAACGACAACTACTATACTTATTACACTCACTGTTATCAATCTAACTCATATTATTAGCCATATTATGGTTATATGACCGATAGAACGCCAATTACTATACTTATTACTCTTATTCTTATCAATCTAACTCATATTATTAGCCATATTATACTTATATGTTCGATAGGATGACAATTACTATACTCATTACTCTTATTATTATCAATCTAACTCATATTATTAGCCATATTATGCTTATATGATCGATATAACGTCAATTACTATACTTATTACACTCACTCTAATCAATCTAACTCATATTATTAGCCATATTATGGTTATATGACCGATAGAACGACAATTAATATACTCATTACTCTTATTATTATCAATCTAACTCATATTATTAGCCATATTATGGTTATATGACCGATAGAACGCCAATTACTATACTTATTACTCTTATTCTTATCAATCTAACTCATATTATTAGCCATATTATACTTATATGTTCGATAGGATGACAATTACTATACTCATTACTCTTATTATTATCAAGCTAACTCATATTATTAGCCATATTATGGTTATATGACTGATAGAACGACAATTACTATACTTATTACTCATATTATTGTCAATCTAACTCATATTATTAGCCATATTATGCTTATATGATCGATAGGACGACAATTACTATACTCATTACTCTTATCCTTATCAATCTAACTCATATTATTAGCCATATTATGGTTATATGACCGATAGAACGACAATTACTATACTTATTACTCTTATTATTATCAATCTAACTCATATTATTAGCCATATTATACTTATATGATCGATAGGATGACAATTACTATACTCATTACTCTTATTATTATCAATCTAACTCATATTATTAGCCATATTATGCTTATATGATCGATAGGATGACAATTACTATACTCATTACTCTTATTATTATCAATCTAACTCATATTATTAGCCATATTATGCTTATATGATCGATATAACGTCAATTACTATACTTATTACACTCACTGTAATCAATCTAACTCATATTATTAGCCATATTATGGTTATATGACCGATAGAACGACAATTAATATACTTATGACTCTTATTATTATCAATCTAACTCATATTATTAGCCATATTATGCTTATATGATCGATAGAACGACAATTACTATACACATTACTCTTATTATTATGAATCTGACTCATATTATTAGCCATATTATGCTTATATGATCGATAGAACGACAATTACTATACTTATTACTCTCATTATAATCAATCTAACTCATATTATTAGGCATATTATGGTTATATGACCGATAGAACGACAATTACTCTGCTTATTACTCTTATTATTATCAATCTAACTCATATTATTAGCCATATTATGCTTATATGATCGATAGGACGACAATTACTATACTCATTACTCTTATTATTATCAATCTGACTCATATTATTAGCCATATTATGCTTATATGATTGATATAACGACAACTACTATACTTATTACACTCACTGTTATCAATCTAACTCATATTATTAGCCATATTATGGTTATATGACCGATAGAACGACAATTACTATACTTATTACTCTTATTACTATCAATCTAACTCATATTATTAGCCACATTATGCTTATATGATCGATAGGACGACAATTACTATACTCATTACTCTTATTATTATCAATCTAACTCATATTATTAGCCATATTATGCTTATATGATCGATAGAACGACAATTACTATACTCATTACTCTTATTATTATCAATCTAACTCATATTCTTTGCCATATTATGCTTATATGATCGATAGAACGACAATTACTATGCTTATTACACTCACTATTACCAATCTAACTCATATTATTAACCATATTATGCAGATGTGATCGATAGAACGACAATTACTATACTTATTACTCTTATTCTTATCAATCTAACTCACATTATTAGCCATATTATACTTATATGATCGATAGGATGACAATTACTATACTCATTACTCTTATTATTATCAATCTAACTCATATTATTAGCCATATTACGCTTACATGATCGATAGGACGACAATTACTATACTCATTACTCTTATTATTATCAATCTAACTCATATTATTAGCCATATTATGCTTATATGATCGATATAACGTCAATTACTATACTTATTACACTCACTGTTATCAATCTAACTCATATTATTAGCCATATTATGGTTATATGACCGATAGAACGACAATTAATATACTTATTACTCTTATTATTATCAATCTAACTCATATTATTAGCCATATTATGCTTATATGATCGATAGAACGACAATTACTATGCTTATTACACTCACTATTATCAATCTAACTCATATTATTAACCATATTATGCAGATATGATCGATAGAACGACAATTTCTATACTTATTACTCTTATTATTATCAATCTAACTCATATTATTTGCCATATTATGCTTATATGATCGATAGGACGACAATTACTATACTCATTACTCTTATTATTATCAATCTAACTCATATTATTGGCCATATTATACTTATATGATCGATAGGATGACAATTACTATACTCATTACTCTTATTATTATCAATCTAACTCATATTATTAGCCATATTATGCTTATATGATCGATAGGACGACAATTACTGTACTCATTACTCTCATTATAATCAATCTAACTCATATTATTAGCCATATTATGGTTATATGACCGATAGAACGAAAATTACTATACTTATTACTCTTATTACTATCAATCTAACTCATATTATTAGCCACATTATGCTTATATGATCGATAGGACGACAATTACTATACTCATTACTCTTATTATTATCAATCTAACTCATATTATTAACCATATTATGCAGATATGATCCATAGAACGACAATTACGATACTTATTACTATTATTCTTGTCAATCTAACTCATATTATTAGCCATATTATGCTTATATGATCGATAGGATGACAATTCCTATACTTATTACTCTTATTCTTATCAATCTAACTCATATTATTAGCCATATTATGCTTATATGATCGATAGTATGACAATTACTATACTCATTACTCTTATTATTATCAATCTAACTCATATTATTAACCATATTATGCTTATATGATCGATATAAGGACAATTACTATACTTATTACACTCACTGTTATCAATCTAACTCATATTATTAGCCATATTATGGTTATATGACCGATGGAAGGACAATTACTATACTTATTACTCTTATTATTATCAATCTAACTCATATTATTAGCCATATTATGCTTATATGATCGATAGGACGACAAATACTATACTCATTACTCTTATTATTATCAATCTAACTCATATTATTAGCCATATTATGGTCATATGATCGATATAACGTCAATTACTATACTTATTACACTCACTGTTATCAATCTAACTCATATTATTAGCCATATTATGGTTATATGACCGATAGAACGACAATTAATATACTCATTACTCTTATTATTATCAATCTAACTCATATTATTAGCCATATTATGGTTATATGACTGATAGAACGACAATTACTATACTTATTACTCTTATTATTGTCAATCTAACTCATATTATTAGCCATATTATGCTTATATGATCGATAGGACGACAAATACTATACTCATTACTCTTATTATTATCAATCTAACTCATATTATTAGCCATATTATGGTCATATGATCGATATAACGTCAATTACTATACTTATTACACTCACTGTTATCAATCTAACTCATATTATTAGCCATATTATGGTTATATGACCGATAGAACGACAATTAATATACTCATTACTCTTATTATTATCAATCTAACTCATATTATTAGCCATATTATGGTTATATGACCGATAGAACGCCAATTACTATACTTATTACTCTTATTCTTATCAATCTAACTCATATTATTAGCCATATTATACTTATATGTTCGATAGGATGACAATTACTATACTCATTACTCTTATTATTATCAATCTAACTCATATTATTAGCCATATTATGGTTATATGACTGATAGAACGACAATTACTATACTTATTACTCATATTATTGTCAATATAACTCATATTATTAGCCATATTATGCTTATATGATCGATAGGACGACAATTACTATACTCATTACTCTTATCCTTATCAATCTAACTCATATTATTAGCCATATTATGGTTATATGACCGATAGAACGACAATTACTATACTTATTACTCTTATTATTATCAATCTAACTCATATTATTAGCCATATTATACTTATATGATCGATAGGATGACAATTACTATACTCATTACTCTTATTATTATCAATCTAACTCATATTATTAGCCATATTATGCTTATATGATCGATAGGATGACAATTACTATACTCATTACTCTTATTATTATCATTCTAACTCATATTATTAGCCATATTATGCTTATATGATCGATATAAAGTCAATTACTATACTTATTACACTCACTGTAATCAATCTAACTCATATTATTAGCCATATTATGGTTATATGACCGATAGAACGACAATTAATATACTTATGACTCTTATTATTATCAATCTAACTCATATTATTAGCCATATTATGCTTATATGATCGATAGAACGACAATTACTATACACATTACTCTTATTATTATGAATCTGACTCATATTATTAGCCATATTATGCTTATATGATCGATAGAACGACAATTACTATACTTATTACTCTCATTATAATCAATCTAACTCATATTATTAGCCATATTATGGTTATATGACCGATAGAACGACAATTACTCTGCTTATTACTCTTATTATTATCAATCTAACTCATATTATTAGCCATATTATGCTTATATGATCGATAGGACGACAATTACTATACTCATTACTCTTATTATTATCAATCTGACTCATATTATTAGCCATATTATGCTTATATGATTGATATAACGACAACTACTATACTTATTACACTCACTGTTATCAATCTAACTCATATTATTAGCCATATTATGGTTATATGACCGATAGAACGACAATTACTATACTTATTACTCTTATTACTATCAATCTAACTCATATTATTAGCCACATTATGCTTATATGATCGATAGGACGACAATTACTATACTCATTACTCTTATTATTATCAATCTAACTCATATTATTAGCCATATTATGCTTATATGATCGATAGAACGACAATTACTATACTCATTACTCTTATTATTATCAATCTAACTCATATTCTTAGCCATATTATGCTTATATGATCGATAGAACGACAATTACTATGCTTATTACACTCACTATTACCAATCTAACTCATATTATTAACCATATTATGCAGATGTGATCGATAGAACGACAATTACTATACTTATTACTCTTATTCTTATCAATCTAACTCACATTATTAGCCATATTATACTTATATGATCGATAGAACGACAATTACTATACTTATTACTCTCATTATAATCAATCTAACTCATATTATTAGCCATATTATGGTTATATGACCGATAGAACGACAATTACTCTGCTTATTACTCTTATTATTATCAATCTAACTCATATTATTAGCCATATTATGCTTATATGATCGATAGGACGACAATTACTATACTCATTACTCTTATTATTATCAATCTGACTCATATTATTAGCCATATTATGCTTATATGATTGATATAACGACAACTACTATACTTATTACACTCACTGTTATCAATCTAACTCATATTATTAGCCATATTATGGTTATATGACCGATAGAACGACAATTACTATACTTATTACTCTTATTACTATCAATCTAACTCATATTATTAGCCACATTATGCTTATATGATCGATAGGACGACAATTACTATACTCATTACTCTTATTATTATCAATCTAACTCATATTATTAGCCATATTATGCTTATATGATCGATAGAACGACAATTACTATACTCATTACTCTTATTATTATCAATCTAACTCATATTCTTAGCCATATTATGCTTATATGATCGATAGAACGACAATTACTATGCTTATTACACTCACTATTACCAATCTAACTCATATTATTAACCATATTATGCAGATGTGATCGATAGAACGCCAATTACTATACTTATTACTCTTATTCTTATCAATCTAACTCATATTATTAGCCATATTATACTTATATGTTCGATAGGATGACAATTACTATACTCATTACTCTTATTATTATCAAGCTAACTCATATTATTAGCCATATTATGGTTATATGACTGATAGAACGACAATTACTATACTTATTACTCATATTATTGTCAATCTAACTCATATTATTAGCCATATTATGCTTATATGATCGATAGGACGACAATTACTATACTCATTACTCTTATCCTTATCAATCTAACTCATATTATTAGCCATATTATGGTTATATGACCGATAGAACGACAATTACTATACTTATTACTCTTATTATTATCAATCTAACTCATATTATTAGCCATATTATACTTATATGATCGATAGGATGACAATTACTATACTCATTACTCTTATTATTATCAATCTAACTCATATTATTAGCCATATTATGCTTATATGATCGATAGGATGACAATTACTATACTCATTACTCTTATTATTATCAATCTAACTCATATTATTAGCCATATTATGCTTATATGATCGATATAACGTCAATTACTATACTTATTACACTCACTGTAATCAATCTAACTCATATTATTAGCCATATTATGGTTATATGACCGATAGAACGACAATTAATATACTTATGACTCTTATTATTATCAATCTAACTCATATTATTAGCCATATTATGCTTATATGATCGATAGAACGACAATTACTATACACATTACTCTTATTATTATGAATCTGACTCATATTATTAGCCATATTATGCTTATATGATCGATAGAACGACAATTACTATACTTATTACTCTCATTATAATCAATCTAACTCATATTATTAGCCATATTATGGTTATATGACCGATAGAACGACAATTACTCTGCTTATTACTCTTATTATTATCAATCTAACTCATATTATTAGCCATATTATGCTTATATGATCGATAGGACGACAATTACTATACTCATTACTCTTATTATTATCAATCTGACTCATATTATTAGCCATATTATGCTTATATGATTGATATAACGACAACTACTATACTTATTACACTCACTGTTATCAATCTAACTCATATTATTAGCCATATTATGGTTATATGACCGATAGAACGACAATTACTATACTTATTACTCTTATTACTATCAATCTAACTCATATTATTAGCCACATTATGCTTATATGATCGATAGGACGACAATTACTATACTCATTACTCTTATTATTATCAATCTAACTCATATTATTAGCCATATTATGCTTATATGATCGATAGAACGACAATTACTATACTCATTACTCTTATTATTATCAATCTAACTCATATTCTTAGCCATATTATGCTTATATGATCGATAGAACGACAATTACTATGCTTATTACACTCACTATTACCAATCTAACTCATATTATTAACCATATTATGCAGATGTGATCGATAGAACGACAATTACTATACTTATTACTCTTATTCTTATCAATCTAACTCACATTATTAGCCATATTATACTTATATGACCGATAGGATGACAATTACTATACTCATTACTCTTATTATTATCAATCTAACTCATATTATTAGCCATATTACGCTTACATGATCGATAGGACGACAATTACTATACTCATTACTCTTATTATTATCAATCTAACTCATATTATTAGCCATATTATGCTTATATGATCGATATAACGTCAATTACTATACTTATTACACTCACTGTTATCAATCTAACTCATATTATTAGCCATATTATGGTTATATGACCGATAGAACGACAATTAATATACTTATTACTCTTATTATTATCAATCTAACTCACATTATTAGCCATATTATACTTATATGATCGATAGGATGACAATTACTATACTCATTACTCTTATTATTATCAATCTAACTCATATTATTAGCCATATTACGCTTACATGATCGATAGGACGACAATTACTATACTCATTACTCTTATTATTATCAATCTAACTCATATTATTAGCCATATTATGCTTATATGATCGATATAACGTCAATTACTATACTTATTACACTCACTGTTATCAATCTAACTCATATTATTAGCCATATTATGGTTATATGACCGATAGAACGACAATTAATATACTTATTACTCTTATTATTATCAATCTAACTCATATTATTAGCCATATTATGCTTATATGATCGATAGGACGACAATTACTATACTCATTACTCTTATTATTATCAATCTAACTCATATTATTAGCCATATTATGCTTATATGATCGATAGAACGACAATTACTATACTTATGACACTCACTATTATCAATCTAACTCATATTATTAACCATATTATGCAGATATGATCGACAGAACGACAATTACTATACTTATTACTATTATTCTTATCAATCTAACTCATATTATTAGCCATATTATGCTTATATGATCGATAGGACGACAATTACTGTACTCATTACTCTTATTATTATCAATGTAACTCATATGATTAGCCATATTATGGTTATATGACTGATAGAACGACAGTTACTATACTTATTACTCTTATTATTGTCAATCTAACTCATATTATTAGGCTTATTATGCTTATATAATCGATAGGACGACAATTACTATACTCATTACTCTTATTATTATCAATCTAACTCATATTATTAGCCATATTATGCTTATATGATCGATAGTATGACAATTACTATACTCATTACTCTTATTATTATCAATCTAACTCATATTATTAACCATATTATGCTTATATGATCGATATAAGGACAATTACTATACTTATTACACTCACTGTTATCAATCTAACTCATATTATTAGCCATATTATGGTTATATGACCGATAGAACGACAATTACTATACTTATTACTATTATTCTTATCAATCTAACTCATATTATTAGCCATATTATGCTTATATGATCGATAGGACGACAATTACTGTACTCATTACTCTTATTATTATCAATCTAACTCATATGATTAGCCATATTATGGTTATATGACTGATAGAACGACAATTACTATACTTATTACTCTTATTATTGTCAATCTAACTCATATTATTAGCCTTATTATGCTTATATGATCGATAGGACGACAATTACTATACTCATTACTCTTATTATTATCAATCTAACTCATATTATTAGCCATATTATGCTTATATGATCGATAGGACGACAATTACTATACTCATTACTCTTATTATTATCAATCTAACTCATATTATTAGCCATATTATGCTTATATGATCGATATAACGTCAATTACTATACTTATTACACTCACTCTAATCAATCTAACTCATATTATTAGCCATATTATGGTTATATGACCGATAGAACGACAATTACTATGCTTATTACTCTTATTATTATCAATCTAACTCATATTATTAGCCATATTATGCTTATATGATCGATAGGACGACAATTACTATACTCATTACTCTTATTATTATCAATCTAACTCATATTATTAGCCATATTATGCTTATATGATTGATATAACGACAACTACTATACTTATTACACTCACTGTTATCAATCTAACTCATATTATTAGCCATATTATGGTTATATGACCGATAGAACGCCAATTACTATACTTATTACTCTTATTCTTATCAATCTAACTCATATTATTAGCCATATTATACTTATATGTTCGATAGGATGACAATTACTATACTCATTACTCTTATTATTATCAATCTAACTCATATTATTAGCCATATTATGCTTATATGATCGATATAACGTCAATTACTATACTTATTACACTCACTCTAATCAATCTAACTCATATTATTAGCCATATTATGGTTATATGACCGATAGAACGACAATTAATATACTCATTACTCTTATTATTATCAATCTAACTCATATTATTAGCCATATTATGGTTATATGACCGATAGAACGCCAATTACTATACTTATTACTCTTATTCTTATCAATCTAACTCATATTATTAGCCATATTATACTTATATGTTCGATAGGATGACAATTACTATACTCATTACTCTTATTATTATCAAGCTAACTCATATTATTAGCCATATTATGGTTATATGACTGATAGAACGACAATTACTATACTTATTACTCATATTATTGTCAATCTAACTCATATTATTAGCCATATTATGCTTATATGATCGATAGGACGACAATTACTATACTCATTACTCCTATCCTTATCAATCTAACTCATATTATTAGCCATATTATGGTTATATGACCGATAGAACGACAATTACTATACTTATTACTCTTATTATTATCAATCTAACTCATATTATTAGCCATATTATACTTATATGATCGATAGGATGACAATTACTATACTCATTACTCTTATTATTATCAATCTAACTCATATTATTAGCCATATTATGCTTATATGATCGATAGGATGACAATTACTATACTCATTACTCTTATTATTATCAATCTAACTCATATTATTAGCCATATTATGCTTATATGATCGATATAACGTCAATTACTATACTTATTACACTCACTGTAATCAATCTAACTCATATTATTAGCCATATTATGGTTATATGACCGATAGAACGACAATTAATATACTTATGACTCTTATTATTATCAATCTAACTCATATTATTAGCCATATTATGCTTATATGATCGATAGAACGACAATTACTATACACATTACTCTTATTATTATGAATCTGACTCATATTATTAGCCATATTATGCTTATATGATCGATAGAACGACAATTACTATACTTATTACTCTCATTATAATCAATCTAACTCATATTATTAGGCATATTATGGTTATATGACCGATAGAACGACAATTACTCTGCTTATTACTCTTATTATTATCAATCTAACTCATATTATTAGCCATATTATGCTTATATGATCGATAGGACGACAATTACTATACTCATTACTCTTATTATTATCAATCTGACTCATATTATTAGCCATATTATGCTTATATGATTGATATAACGACAACTACTATACTTATTACACTCACTGTTATCAATCTAACTCATATTATTAGCCATATTATGGTTATATGACCGATAGAACGACAATTACTATACTTATTACTCTTATTACTATCAATCTAACTCATATTATTAGCCACATTATGCTTATATGATCGATAGGACGACAATTACTATACTCATTACTCTTATTATTATCAATCTAACTCATATTATTAGCCATATTATGCTTATATGATCGATAGAACGACAATTACTATACTCATTACTCTTATTATTATCAATCTAACTCATATTCTTTGCCATATTATGCTTATATGATCGATAGAACGACAATTACTATGCTTATTACACTCACTATTACCAATCTAACTCATATTATTAACCATATTATGCAGATGTGATCGATAGAACGACAATTACTATACTTATTACTCTTATTCTTATCAATCTAACTCACATTATTAGCCATATTATACTTATATGATCGATAGGATGACAATTACTATACTCATTACTCTTATTATTATCAATCTAACTCATATTATTAGCCATATTACGCTTACATGATCGATAGGACGACAATTACTATACTCATTACTCTTATTATTATCAATCTAACTCATATTATTAGCCATATTATGCTTATATGATCGATATAACGTCAATTACTATACTTATTACACTCACTGTTATCAATCTAACTCATATTATTAGCCATATTATGGTTATATGACCGATAGAACGACAATTAATATACTTATTACTCTTATTATTATCAATCTAACTCATATTATTAGCCATATTATGCTTATATGATCGATAGAACGACAATTACTATGCTTATTACACTCACTATTATCAATCTAACTCATATTATTAACCATATTATGCAGATATGATCGATAGAACGACAATTTCTATACTTATTACTCTTATTATTATCAATCTAACTCATATTATTTGCCATATTATGCTTATATGATCGATAGGACGACAATTACTATACTCATTACTCTTATTATTATCAATCTAACTCATATTATTGGCCATATTATACTTATATGATCGATAGGATGACAATTACTATACTCATTACTCTTATTATTATCAATCTAACTCATATTATTAGCCATATTATGCTTATATGATCGATAGGACGACAATTACTGTACTCATTACTCTCATTATAATCAATCTAACTCATATTATTAGCCATATTATGGTTATATGACCGATAGAACGAAAATTACTATACTTATTACTCTTATTACTATCAATCTAACTCATATTATTAGCCACATTATGCTTATATGATCGATAGGACGACAATTACTATACTCATTACTCTTATTATTATCAATCTAACTCATATTATTAACCATATTATGCAGATATGATCCATAGAACGACAATTACGATACTTATTACTATTATTCTTGTCAATCTAACTCATATTATTAGCCATATTATGCTTATATGATCGATAGGATGACAATTCCTATACTTATTACTCTTATTCTTATCAATCTAACTCATATTATTAGCCATATTATGCTTATATGATCGATAGTATGACAATTACTATACTCATTACTCTTATTATTATCAATCTAACTCATATTATTAACCATATTATGCTTATATGATCGATATAAGGACAATTACTATACTTATTACACTCACTGTTATCAATCTAACTCATATTATTAGCCATATTATGGTTATATGACCGATGGAAGGACAATTACTATACTTATTACTCTTATTATTATCAATCTAACTCATATTATTAGCCATATTATGCTTATATGATCGATAGGACGACAAATACTATACTCATTACTCTTATTATTATCAATCTAACTCATATTATTAGCCATATTATGGTCATATGATCGATATAACGTCAATTACTATACTTATTACACTCACTGTTATCAATCTAACTCATATTATTAGCCATATTATGGTTATATGACCGATAGAACGACAATTAATATACTCATTACTCTTATTATTATCAATCTAACTCATATTATTAGCCATATTATGGTTATATGACTGATAGAACGACAATTACTATACTTATTACTCTTATTATTGTCAATCTAACTCATATTATTAGCCATATTATGCTTATATGATCGATAGGACGACAAATACTATACTCATTACTCTTATTATTATCAATCTAACTCATATTATTAGCCATATTATGGTCATATGATCGATATAACGTCAATTACTATACTTATTACACTCACTGTTATCAATCTAACTCATATTATTAGCCATATTATGGTTATATGACCGATAGAACGACAATTAATATACTCATTACTCTTATTATTATCAATCTAACTCATATTATTAGCCATATTATGGTTATATGACCGATAGAACGCCAATTACTATACTTATTACTCTTATTCTTATCAATCTAACTCATATTATTAGCCATATTATACTTATATGTTCGATAGGATGACAATTACTATACTCATTACTCTTATTATTATCAATCTAACTCATATTATTAGCCATATTATGGTTATATGACTGATAGAACGACAATTACTATACTTATTACTCATATTATTGTCAATATAACTCATATTATTAGCCATATTATGCTTATATGATCGATAGGACGACAATTACTATACTCATTACTCTTATCCTTATCAATCTAACTCATATTATTAGCCATATTATGGTTATATGACCGATAGAACGACAATTACTATACTTATTACTCTTATTATTATCAATCTAACTCATATTATTAGCCATATTATACTTATATGATCGATAGGATGACAATTACTATACTCATTACTCTTATTATTATCAATCTAACTCATATTATTAGCCATATTATGCTTATATGATCGATAGGATGACAATTACTATACTCATTACTCTTATTATTATCATTCTAACTCATATTATTAGCCATATTATGCTTATATGATCGATATAAAGTCAATTACTATACTTATTACACTCACTGTAATCAATCTAACTCATATTATTAGCCATATTATGGTTATATGACCGATAGAACGACAATTAATATACTTATGACTCTTATTATTATCAATCTAACTCATATTATTAGCCATATTATGCTTATATGATCGATAGAACGACAATTACTATACACATTACTCTTATTATTATGAATCTGACTCATATTATTAGCCATATTATGCTTATATGATCGATAGAACGACAATTACTATACTTATTACTCTCATTATAATCAATCTAACTCATATTATTAGCCATATTATGGTTATATGACCGATAGAACGACAATTACTCTGCTTATTACTCTTATTATTATCAATCTAACTCATATTATTAGCCATATTATGCTTATATGATCGATAGGACGACAATTACTATACTCATTACTCTTATTATTATCAATCTGACTCATATTATTAGCCATATTATGCTTATATGATTGATATAACGACAACTACTATACTTATTACACTCACTGTTATCAATCTAACTCATATTATTAGCCATATTATGGTTATATGACCGATAGAACGACAATTACTATACTTATTACTCTTATTACTATCAATCTAACTCATATTATTAGCCACATTATGCTTATATGATCGATAGGACGACAATTACTATACTCATTACTCTTATTATTATCAATCTAACTCATATTATTAGCCATATTATGCTTATATGATCGATAGAACGACAATTACTATACTCATTACTCTTATTATTATCAATCTAACTCATATTCTTAGCCATATTATGCTTATATGATCGATAGAACGACAATTACTATGCTTATTACACTCACTATTACCAATCTAACTCATATTATTAACCATATTATGCAGATGTGATCGATAGAACGACAATTACTATACTTATTACTCTTATTCTTATCAATCTAACTCACATTATTAGCCATATTATACTTATATGATCGATAGAACGACAATTACTATACTTATTACTCTCATTATAATCAATCTAACTCATATTATTAGCCATATTATGGTTATATGACCGATAGAACGACAATTACTCTGCTTATTACTCTTATTATTATCAATCTAACTCATATTATTAGCCATATTATGCTTATATGATCGATAGGACGACAATTACTATACTCATTACTCTTATTATTATCAATCTGACTCATATTATTAGCCATATTATGCTTATATGATTGATATAACGACAACTACTATACTTATTACACTCACTGTTATCAATCTAACTCATATTATTAGCCATATTATGGTTATATGACCGATAGAACGACAATTACTATACTTATTACTCTTATTACTATCAATCTAACTCATATTATTAGCCACATTATGCTTATATGATCGATAGGACGACAATTACTATACTCATTACTCTTATTATTATCAATCTAACTCATATTATTAGCCATATTATGCTTATATGATCGATAGAACGACAATTACTATACTCATTACTCTTATTATTATCAATCTAACTCATATTCTTAGCCATATTATGCTTATATGATCGATAGAACGACAATTACTATGCTTATTACACTCACTATTACCAATCTAACTCATATTATTAACCATATTATGCAGATGTGATCGATAGAACGACAATTACTATACTTATTACTCTTATTCTTATCAATCTAACTCACATTATTAGCCATATTATACTTATATGATCGATAGGATGGCAATTACTATACTCATTACTCTTATTATTATCAATCTAACTCATATTATTAGCCATATTACGCTTACATGATCGATAGGACGACAATTACTATACTCATTACTCTTATTATTATCAATCTAACTCATATTATTAGCCATATTATGCTTATATGATCGATATAACGTCAATTACTATACTTATTACACTCACTGTTATCAATCTAACTCATATTATTATCCATATTATGGTTATATGACCGATAGAACGACAATTAATATACTTATTACTCTTATTATTATCAATCTACCTCATATTATTAGCCATATTATGCTTATATGATCGATAGAACGACAATTACTATGCTTATTACACTCACTATTATCAATCTAACTCATATTATTAACCATATTATGCAGATATGATCGATAGAACGACAATTACTATACTTATTACTCTTATTATTATCAATCTAACTCATATTATTTGCCATATTATGCTTATATGATCGATAGGACGACAATTACTATACTCATTACTCTTATTATTATCAATCTAACTCATATTATTAGCCATATTATACTTATATCATCGATAGGATGACAATTACTATACTCATTACTCTTATTATTATCAATCTAACTCATATTATTAGCCATATTATGCTTATATGATCGATAGGACGACAATTACTGTACTCATTACTCTTATTATTATCAATCTAACTCATATTATTAGCCATATTATGCTTATATGATCGATAGAACGACAATTACTATACTCATTACTCTTATTATTATCAATCTAACTCATATTCTTAGCCATATTATGCTTATATGATCGATAGAACGACAATTACTATGCTTATTACACTCACTATTACCAATCTAACTCATATTATTAACCATATTATGCAGATGTGATCGATAGAACGACAATTACTATACTTATTACTCTTATTCTTATCAATCTAACTCACATTATTAGCCATATTATACTTATATGATCGATAGGATGACAATTACTATACTCATTACTCTTATTATTATCAATCTAACTCATATTATTAGCCATATTATGCTTATATGATCGATAGGACGACAATTACTATACTCATTACTCTTATTATTATCAATCTGACTCATATTATTAGCCATATTATGCTTATATGATTGATATAACGACAACTTCTATACTTATTACACTCACTGTTATCAATCTAACTCATATTATTAGCCATATTATGGTTATATGACCGATAGAACGACAATTACTATACTTATTACTCTTATTACTATCAATCTAACTCATATTATTAGCCACATTATGCTTATATGATCGATAGGACGACAATTACTATACTCATTACTCTTATTATTATCAATCTAACTCATATTATTAGCCATATTATGCTTATATGATCGATAGAACGACAATTACTATACTCATTACTCTTATTATTATCAATCTAACTCATATTCTTAGCCATATTATGCTTATATGATCGATAGAACGACAATTACTATGCTTATTACACTCACTATTACCAATCTAACTCATATTATTAACCATATTATGCAGATGTGATCGATAGAACGACAATTACTATACTTATTACTCTTATTCTTATCAATCTAACTCACATTATTAGCCATATTATACTTATATGATCGATAGGATGACAATGACTATACTCATTACTCTTATTATTATCAATCTAACTCATATTATTAGCCATATTACGCTTACATGATCGATAGGACGACAATTACTATACTCATTACTCTTATTATTATCAATCTAACTCATATTATTAGCCATATTATGCTTATATGATCGATATAACGTCAATTACTATACTTATTACACTCACTGTTATCAATCTAACTCATATTATTAGCCATATTATGGTTATATGACCGATAGAACGACAATTAATATACTTATTACTCTTATTATTATCAATCTAACTCATATTATTAGCCATATTATGCTTATATGATCGATAGAACGACAATTACTATGCTTATTACACTCACTATTATCAATCTAACTCATATTATTAACCATATTATGCAGATATGATCGATAGAACGACAATTACTATACTTATTACTCTTATTATTATCAATCTAACTCATATTATTTGCCATATTATGCTTATATGATCGATAGGACGACAATTACTATACTCATTACTCTTATTATTATCAATCTAACTCATATTATTAGCCATATTATACTTATATCATCGATAGGATGACAATTACTATACTCATTACTCTTATTATTATCAATCTAACTCATACTATTAGCCATATTATGCTTATATGATCGATAGGACGACAATTACTGTACTCATTACTCTTATTATTATCAATCTAACTCATATTATTAGCCATATTATGCTCATATGATCGATAGAACGACAATTACTATACTCATTACTCTTATTATTATCAATCTAACTCATATTCTTAGCCATATTATGCTTATATGATCGATAGAACGACAATTACTATGCTTATTACACTCACTATTACCAATCTAACTCATATTATTAACCATATTATGCAGATGTGATCGATAGAACGACAATTACTATACTTATTACTCTTATTCTTATCAATCTAACTCACATTATTAGCCATATTATACTTATATGATCGATAGGATGACAATTACTATACTTATTACTCTTATTATTATCAATCTAACTCATATTATTAGCCATATTATGCTTATATGATCGATAGAACGACAATTACTATACTCATTACTCTTATTATTATCAATCTAACTCATATTCTTAGCCATATTATGCTTATATGATCGATAGAACGACAATTACTATGCTTATTACACTCACTATTACCAATCTAACTCATATTATTAACCATATTATGCAGATGTGATCGATAGAACGACAATTACTATACTTATTACTCTTATTCTTATCAATCTAACTCACATTATTAGCCATATTATACTTATATGATCGATAGGATGACAATTACTATACTCATTACTCTTATTATTATCAATCTAACTCATATTATTAGCCATATTACGCTTACATGATCGATAGGACGACAATTACTATACACATTACTCTTATTATTATCAATCTAACTCATATTATTAGCCATATTATGCTTATATGATCGATATAACGTCAATTACTATACTTATTACACTCACTGTTATCAATCTAACTCATATTATTAGCCATATTATGGTTATATGACCGATAGAACGACAATTAATATACTTATTACTCTTATTATTATCAATCTAACTCATATTATTAGCCATATTATGCTTATATGATCGATAGAACGACAATTACTATGCTTATTACACTCACTATTATCAATCTAACTCATATTATTAACCATATTATGCAGATATGATCGATAGAACGACAATTACTATACTTATTACTCTTATTATTATCAATCTAACTCATATTATTTGCCATATTATGCTTATATGATCGATAGGACGACAATTACTATACTCATTACTCTTATTATTATCAATCTAACTCATATTATTAGCCATATTATACTTATATGATCGATAGGATGACAATTACTATACTCATTACTCTTATTATTATCAATCTAACTCATATTATTTGCCATATTATGCTTATATGATCGATAGGACGACAATTACTGTACTCATTACTCTTATTATTATCAATCTAACTCATATTATTAGCCATATTATGCTTATATGATCGATAGGACGACAATTACTATACTTATTACTCTCATTATAATCAATCTAACTCATATTATTAGCCATATTATGGTTATATGACCGATAGAACGACAATTACTATGCTTATTACTCTTATTATTATCAATCTAACTCATATCATTAGCCATATTATGCTTATATGATCGATAGGACGACAATTACTATACTCATTACTCTTATTATTATCAATCTAACTCATATTATTAGCCATATTATGCTTATATGATCGATAGGACGACAATTACTATACTCATTACTCTTATTATTATCAATCTAACTCATATTATTAGCCATATTATGCTTATATGATCGATATAACGTCAATTACTATACTTATTACACTCACTCTAATCAATCTAACTCATATTATTAGCCATATTATGGTTATATGACCGATAGAACGACAATTACTATGCTTATTACTCTTATTATTATCAATCTAACGCATATTATTAGCCATATTATGCTTATATGATCGATAGGACGACAATTACTATACTCATTACTCTTATTATTATCAATCTAACTCATATTATTAGCCATATTATGCTTATATGATCGATAGGACGACAATTACTATACTCATTACTCTTATTATTATCAATCTAACTCATATTATTAGCCATATTATGCTTATATGATCGATAGGACGACAATTACTATACTCATTACTCTTATTATTATCAATCTAACTCATATTATTAGCCATATTATGCTTATATGATCGATATAACGTCAACTACTATACTTATTACACTCACTGTTATCAATCTAACTCATATTATTAGCCATATTGTGGTTATATGACCGATAGAACGACAATTACTATACTTATTACTCTTATTACTATCAATCTAACTCATATTATTAGCCACATTATGCTTATATGATCGATAGGACGACAATTACTATACTCATTACTCTTATTATTATCAATCTAACTCATATTATTAGCCATATTATGCTTATATGATCGATAGAACGACAATTACTATACTCATTACTCTTATTATTATCAATCTAACTCATATTCTTAGCCATATTATGCTTATATGATCGATAGAACGACAATTACTATGCTTATTACACTCACTATTACCAATCTAACTCATATTATTAACCATATTATGCAGATGTGATCGATAGAACGACAATTACTATACTTATTACTCTTATTCTTATCAATCTAACTCACATTATTAGCCATATTATACTTATATGATCGATAGGATGACAATGACTATACTCATTACTCTTATTATTATCAATCTAACTCATATTATTAGCCATATTACGCTTACATGATCGATAGGACGACAATTACTATACTCATTACTCTTATTATTATCAATCTAACTCATATTATTAGCCATATTATGCTTATATGATCGATATAACGTCAATTACTATACTTATTACACTCACTGTTATCAATCTAACTCATATTATTAGCCATATTATGGTTATATGACCGATAGAACGACAATTAATATACTTATTACTCTTATTATTATCAATCTAACTCATATTATTAGCCATATTATGCTTATATGATCGATAGAACGACAATTACTATGCTTATTACACTCACTATTATCAATCTAACTCATATTATTAACCATATTATGCAGATATGATCGATAGAACGACAATTACTATACTTATTACTCTTATTATTATCAATCTAACTCATATTATTTGCCATATTATGCTTATATGATCGATAGGACGACAATTACTATACTCATTACTCTTATTATTATCAATCTAACTCATATTATTAGCCATATTATACTTATATCATCGATAGGATGACAATTACTATACTCATTACTCTTATTATTATCAATCTAACTCATACTATTAGCCATATTATGCTTATATGATCGATAGGACGACAATTACTGTACTCATTACTCTTATTATTATCAATCTAACTCATATTATTAGCCATATTATGCTCATATGATCGATAGAACGACAATTACTATACTCATTACTCTTATTATTATCAATCTAACTCATATTCTTAGCCATATTATGCTTATATGATCGATAGAACGACAATTACTATGCTTATTACACTCACTATTACCAATCTAACTCATATTATTAACCATATTATGCAGATGTGATCGATAGAACGACAATTACTATACTTATTACTCTTATTCTTATCAATCTAACTCACATTATTAGCCATATTATACTTATATGATCGATAGGATGACAATTACTATACTTATTACTCTTATTATTATCAATCTAACTCATATTATTAGCCATATTATGCTTATATGATCGATAGAACGACAATTACTATACTCATTACTCTTATTATTATCAATCTAACTCATATTCTTAGCCATATTATGCTTATATGATCGATAGAACGACAATTACTATGCTTATTACACTCACTATTACCAATCTAACTCATATTATTAACCATATTATGCAGATGTGATCGATAGAACGACAATTACTATACTTATTACTCTTATTCTTATCAATCTAACTCACATTATTAGCCATATTATACTTATATGATCGATAGGATGACAATTACTATACTCATTACTCTTATTATTATCAATCTAACTCATATTATTAGCCATATTACGCTTACATGATCGATAGGACGACAATTACTATACACATTACTCTTATTATTATCAATCTAACTCATATTATTAGCCATATTATGCTTATATGATCGATATAACGTCAATTACTATACTTATTACACTCACTGTTATCAATCCAACTCATATTATTAGCCATATTATGGTTATATGACCGATAGAACGACAATTAATATACTTATTACTCTTATTATTATCAATCTAACTCATATTATTAGCCATATTATGCTTATATGATCGATAGAACGACAATTACTATGCTTATTACACTCACTATTATCAATCTAACTCATATTATTAACCATATTATGCAGATATGATCGATAGAACGACAATTACTATACTTATTACTCTTATTATTATCAATCTAACTCATATTATTTGCCATATTATGCTTATATGATCGATAGGACGACAATTACTATACTCATTACTCTTATTATTATCAATCTAACTCATATTATTAGCCATATTATACTTATATGATCGATAGGATGACAATTACTATACTCATTACTCTTATTATTATCAATCTAACTCATATTATTTGCCATATTATGCTTATATGATCGATAGGACGACAATTACTATACTCATTACTCTTATTATTATCAATCTAACTCATATTATTAGCCATATTATACTTATATCATCGATAGGATGACAATTACTATACTCATTACTCTTATTATTATCAATCTAACTCATACTATTAGCCATATTATGCTTATATGATCGATAGGACGACAATTACTGTACTCATTACTCTTATTATTATCAATCTAACTCATATTATTAGCCATATTATGCTCATATGATCGATAGAACGACAATTACTATACTCATTACTCTTATTATTATCAATCTAACTCATATTCTTAGCCATATTATGCTTATATGATCGATAGAACGACAATTACTATGCTTATTACACTCACTATTACCAATCTAACTCATATTATTAACCATATTATGCAGATGTGATCGATAGAACGACAATTACTATACTTATTACTCTTATTCTTATCAATCTAACTCACATTATTAGCCATATTATACTTATATGATCGATAGGATGACAATTACTATACTTATTACTCTTATTATTATCAATCTAACTCATATTATTCAATCTAACTCATATTATTAGCCATATTATGCTTATATGATCGATAGAACGACAATTACTATACTCATTACTCTTATTATTATCAATCTAACTCATATTCTTAGCCATATTATGCTTATATGATCGATAGAACGACAATTACTATGCTTATTACACTCACTATTACAATCTAACTCATATTATTAACCATATTATGCAGATGTGATCGATAGAACGACAATTACTATACTTATTACTCTTATTCTTATCAATCTAACTCACATTATTAGCCATATTATACTTATATGATCGATAGGATGACAATTACTATACTCATTACTCTTATTATTATCAATCTAACTCATATTATTAGCATATTACGCTTACATGATCGATAGACGACAATGTACTATACACATTACTCTTATTATTATCAATCTAACTCATATTATTAGCCATATTATGCGTATATGATCGATATAACGTCAATTACTATACTTATTACACTCACTGTTATCAATCCAACTCATATTATTAGCCATATTATGGTATATGACCCGATAGAACGACATTAATATACTTATTACTCTTATTATATCAATCTAACTCATATTATTAGCCATGATTATGCCTATATGATCGATAGAACGACAATTACTATGCTTATACACTCACTATTATCAATCTAACTCATATTATTAACCATATTATGCAGATATGATCGATAGAACGACAATTACTATACTATTACTCTTATTATTATCAATCTAACTCATATTAGTTGCCATATTATGCTTATATGATCGATAGACGACAATTACTATACTCATTACTCTTATTATTATCAATCAACTCATATTATTAGGCCATATTATACTTATATGATCGATAGATGACAATTACTATACTCATTACTCTTATTTATTATCTATCTAACTCATATTATTTGCATATTATGCTTATATGATCAATAGGACGACAATTACTGTACTCATTACTCTTATTATTATCAATCTAACTCATATTATTAGCATATTATGCTTATATGATCGATAGGACGACAATTACTATACTTATTACTCTCATATAATCAATCTAACTCATATTATTAGCCATATTATGGTTATATGACCGATAGAACGACAATTACTATGCTTATTACTCTTATTATTATCAATCTAACTCATATCATTAGCCATATTATGCTTTATGATCGATAGGACACAATTACTATACTCATTACTCTTATTATTATCAATCTAACGCATATTATTAGCCATATTATGCTTATATGATCGATAGACGACAATTACTATACTCATTACTCTTATTATTATCAATCTACTCATATTATTAGCCATATTATGCTTATATGATCGATATAACGTCAATTACTATACTTATTACACTCACTCTAATCAATCTAACTCTATTATTAGCCATATTATGGTATATGACCGATAGAACGACAATTACTATGCTTATACTCTTATTATATCAATCTAACGCATATATTAGCCATATTATGCTTATATGATCGATAGGACGACAATTACTATACTCATTACTCTTATTATTATCAATCTAACTCATATTATTAGCCATATTATGCTTATATGATCGATAGGACGACAATTACTATACTCATTACTCTTATTATTATCAATCTAACTCATATTATTAGCCATATTATGCTTATATGATCGATAGGACGACAATTACTATACTTATTACTCTCATTATAATCAATCTAACTCATATTATTAGCCATATTATGTTATATGACCGATAGAACGACAATTACTATGCTTATTACTCTTATTATTATCAATCTAACTCATATCATTAGCCATATTATGCTTATATGATCGATAGGACGACAATTACTATACTCATTACTCTTATTATTATCAATCTAACTCATATTATTAGCCATATTATGCTTATATGATCGATAGGACGACAATTACTATACTCATTACTCTTATTATTATCAATCTAACTCATATTATTAGCCATATTATGCTTATATGATCGATATAACGTCAATTACTATACTTATTACACTCACTCTAATCAATCTAACTCATATTATTAGCCATATTATGGTTATATGACCGATAGAACGACAATTACTATGCTTATTACTCTTATTATTATCAATCTAACGCATATTATTAGCCATATTATGCTTATATGATCGATAGGACGACAATTACTATACTCATTACTCTTATTATTATCAATCTAACTCATATTATTAGCCATATTATGCTTATATGATCGATAGGACGACAATTACTATACTCATTACTCTTATTATTATCAATCTAACTCATATTATTAGCCATATTATGCTTATATGATCGATAGGACGACAATTACTATACTCATTACTCTTATTATTATCAATCTAACTCATATTATTAGCCATATTATGCTTATATGATCGATATAACGTCAATTACTATACTTATTACACTCACTGTTATCAATCTAACTCATATTATTAGCCATATTATGGTTATATGACCGATAGAACGACAATTAATATACTTATTACTCTTATTATTATCAATCTAACTCATATTATTAGCCATATTATGCTTATATGATCGATAGAACGACAATTACTATGCTTATTACACTCACTATTATCAATCTAACTCATATTATTAACCATATTATGCAGATATGATCGATAGAACGACAATTACTATACTTATTACTCTTATTATTATCAATCTAACTCATATTATTTGCCATATTATGCTTATATGATCGATAGGACGACAATTACTATACTCATTACTCTTATTATTATCAATCTAACTCATATTATTAGCCATATTATACTTATATGATCGATAGGATGACAATTACTATACTCATTACTCTTATTATTATCAATCTAACTCATATTATTTGCCATATTATGCTTATATGATCAATAGGACGACAATTACTGTACTCATTACTCTTATTATTATCAATCTAACTCATATTATTAGCCATATTATGCTTATATGATCGATAGGACGACAATTACTATACTTATTACTCTCATTATAATCAATCTAACTCATATTATTAGCCTATTATGGTTATATACCGATAGAACGACAATTACTATGCTTATTACTCTTATTATTATCAATCTAACTCATATCATTAGCCATATTATGCTTATATGATCGATAGGACGACAATTACTATACTCATTACTCTTATTTTATCAATCTACTCATATTATTAGCCATATTATGCTTATATGATCGATAGGACGACAATTACTATACTCATTACTCTTATTATTATCAATCTAACTCATATTATTAGCCATATTATGCTTATATGATCGATATAACGTCAATTACTATACTTATTACACTCACTCTAATCAATCTAACTCATATTATTAGCCATATTATGGTTATATGACCGATAGAACGACAATTACTATGCTTATTACTCTTATATTATCAATCTAACGCATATTATTAGCCATATTATGCTTATATGATCGATAGGACGACAATTACTATACTCATTACTCTTATTATTATCAATCTAACTCATATTATTAGCATATTATGCTTATATGATCGATAGGACGACAATTACTATACTCATTACTCTTATTATTATCAATCTAACTCATATTATTAGCCATATTATGCTTATATGATCGATAGGACGACAATTACTATACTCATTACTCTTATTATTATCAATCTAACTCATATTATAGCCATATTATGCGTATATGATCGATATAACGTCAATTACTATACTTATTACACTCACTGTTATCAATCTAACTCATATTATTAGCCATATTATGGTTATATGACCGATAGAACGACAATTAATATACTTATTACTCTTATTATTATCAATCTAACTCATATATTAGCCATATTATGCTTATATGATCGATAGAACGACAATTACTATGCTTATTACACTCACTATTATCAATCTAACTCATATTATTAACCATATTATGCAGATATGATCCGATAGAACGACAATTAATATACTTATTACTCTTATTATTATCAATCTAACTCATATTATTTGCCATATTATGCTTATATGATCGATAGGACGACAATTACTATACTCATTACTCTTATTATTATCAATCTAACTCATATTATTAGCCATATTATACTTATATGATCGATAGGATGACAATTACTATACTCATTACTCTTATTATTATCAATCTAACTCATATTATTAGCCATATTATGCTTATATGATCGATAGGACGACAATTACTGTACTCATTACTCTTATTATTATCAATCTAACTCATATTATTAGCCTATTATGCTTATATGATCGATAGGACGACAATTACTATACTTATTACTCTCATTATAATCAATCTAACTCATATTATTAGCCATATTATGGTTATATGACCGATAGAACGACAATTACTATGCTTATTACTCTTATTATTATCAATCTAACTCATATTATTAGCATATTAGCTTATATGATCGATAGGACGACAATTACTATACTCATTACTCTTATTATTATCAATCTAACTCATATTATTAGCCATATTATGCTTATATGATCGATAGGACGACAATTACTATACTCATTACTCTTATTATTATCAATCTAACTCATATTATTAGCCATATTATCGTTATATGATCGATATAACGTCAATTACTATACTTACTACACGCACTCTAATCAATCTAACTCATATTATTAGCCATATTATGGTTATATGACCGATAGAACGACAATTACTATGCTTATTACTCTTATTATTATCAATCTAACTCATATTATTAGCCATATTATGCTTATATGATCGATAGGACGACAATTACTATACTCATTACTCTTATATTATCAATCTAACTCATATTATTAACCATATTATGCTTATATGATCGATATAAGGACAATTACTATACTTATTACACTCACTGTTATCAATCTAACTCATATTATTAGCCATATTATGGTTATATGACGCATAGAACGACAATTACTATACTTATTACTATTATTCTTATCAATCTAACTCATATTATTAGCCATATTATGCTTATATGATCGATAGGACGACAATTACTGTACTCATTACTCTTATTATTATCAATCTAACTCATATGATTAGCATATTATGGTTATATGACTGATAGAACGACAATTACTATACTTATTACTCTTATTATTGTCAATCTAACTCATATTATTAGCCTTATTATGCTTATATGATCGATAGGACGACAATTACTATACTCATTACTCTTATTATTATCAATCTAACTCATATTATTAGCCATATTATGCTTATATGATCGATAGGACGACAATTACTATACTCATGACTCTTATATTATCAATCTAACTCATATTATTAGCCATATTATGCTTATATGATCGATATAACGTCAATTACTATACTTATTACACTCACTCTAATCAATCTAACTCATATTATTAGCCATATTATGGTTATATGACCGATAGAACGACAATTACTATGCTTATTACTCTTATTATTATCAATCTAACTCATATTATTAGCCATATTATGCTATATGATCGATAGGACGACAATTACTATACTCATTACTCTTATTATTATCAATCTAACTCATATTATTAGCCATATTATGCTTATATGATTGATATAACGACAACTACTATACTTATTACACTCACTCTAATCAATCTAACTCATATTATTAGCCATATTATGGTTATATGACCGATAGAACGACAATTACTATGCTTATTACTCTTATTATTATCAATCTAACTCATATTATTAGCCATATTATGCTTATATGATCGATAGGACGACAATTACTATACTTATTACTCTTATTATTATCAATCTAACTCATATTATTTGCCATATTATGCTTATATGATCGATAGGACGACAATTACTATACTCATTACTCTTATTATATCAATCTAACTCATATTATTAGCCATATTATACTTATATGATCGATAGGATGACAATTACTATACTCATTACTCTTATATTATCAATCTAACTCTATTATTAGCCATATTATGCTTATATGATCGATAGGACGACAATTACTGTACTCCATTACTCTTATTATTATCAATCTAACTCATATTATTAGCCATATTATGCTTATATGATCGATAGAGCACATTACTATACTTATTACTCTCATTATAATCAATCTAACTCATATTATTAGCCATATTATGGTTATATGACCGATAGAACGACAATTACTATGCTTATTACTCTTATTATTATCAATCTAACTCATATTATTAGCCATATTATGCTTATATGATCGATAGGACGACAATTACTATACTCATTACTCTTATTATTATCAATCTAACTCATATTATTAGCCATATTATGCTTATATGATCGATAGGACGACAATTACTATACTCATTACTCTTATTATTATCAATCTAACTCATATTATTAGCCATATTATGCTTATATGATCGATATAACGTCAATTACTATACTTATTACACTCACTGTTATCAATCTAACTCATATTATTAGCCATATTATGGTTATATGACCGATAGAACGACAATTAATATACTTATTACTCTTATTATTATCAATCTAACTCATATTATTAGCCATATTATGCTTATATGATCGATAGAACGACAATTACTATGCTTATTACACTCACTATTATCAATCTAACTCATATTATTAACC
This sequence comes from Megachile rotundata, assembly GCF_050947335.1. NCBI lineage: Eukaryota > Metazoa > Arthropoda > Insecta > Hymenoptera > Megachilidae > Megachile > Megachile rotundata. Next base: position 31,355 of record NW_027474409.1, read on the forward strand.
ATATTATGCAGATATGATCGATAGAACGACAATTACTATACTTATTACTCTTATTATTATCAATCTAACTCATATTATTTGCCATATTATGCTTATATGATCGATAGGACGACAATTACTATACTCATTACTCTTATTATTATCAATCTAACTCATATTATTAGCCATATTATACTTATATGATCGATAGGATGACAATTACTATACTCATTACTCTTATTATTATCAATCTAACTCATATTATTAGCCATATTATGCTTATATGATCGATAGGACGACAATTACTGTACTCATTACTCTTATTATTATCAATCTAACTCATATTATTAGCCATATTATGCTTATATGATCGATAGGACGACAATTACTATACTTATTACTCTCATTATAATCAATCTAACTCATATTATTAGCCATATTATGGTTATATGACCGATAGAACGACAATTACTATGCTTATTACTCTTATTATTATCAATCTAACTCATATTATTAGCCATATTATGCTTATATGATCGATAGGACGACAATTACTATACTCATTACTCTTATTATTATCAATCTAACTCATATTATTAGCCATATTATGCTTATATGATCGATAGGACGACAATTACTATACTCATTACTCTTATTATTATCAATCTAACTCATATTATTAGCCATATTATGCTTATATGATCGATATAACGTCAATTACTATACTTACTACACTCACTCTAATCAATCTAACTCATATTATTAGCCATATTATGGTTATATGACCGATAGAACGACAATTACTATGCTTATTACTCTTATTATTATCAATCTAACTCATATTATTAGCCATATTATGCTTATATGATCGATAGGACGACAATTACTATACTCATTACTCTTATTATTATCAATCTAACTCATATTATTAACCATATTATGCTTATATGATCGATATAAGGACAATTACTATACTTATTACACTCACTGTTATCAATCTAACTCATATTATTAGCCATATTATGGTTATATGACCGATAGAACGACAATTACTATACTTATTACTATTATTCTTATCAATCTAACTCATATTATTAGCCATATTATACTTATATGATCGATAGGATGACAATTACTATACTCATTACTCTTATTATTATCAATCTAACTCATATTATTAGCCATATTATGCTTATATGATCGATAGGACGACAATTACTGTACTCATTACTCTTATTATTATCAATCTAACTCATATTATTAGCCATATTATGCTTATATGATCGATAGGACGACAATTACTATACTTATTACTCTCATTATAATCAATCTAACTCATATTATTAGCCATATTATGGTTATATGACCGATAGAACGACAATTACTATGCTTATTACTCTTATTATTATCAATCTAACTCATATTATTAGCCATATTATGCTTATATGATCGATAGGACGACAATTACTATACTCATTACTCTTATTATTATCAATCTAACTCATATTATTAGCCATATTATGCTTATATGATCGATAGGACGACAATTACTATACTCATTACTCTTATTATTATCAATCTAACTCATATTATTAGCCATATTATGCTTATATGATCGATATAACGTCAATTACTATACTTACTACACTCACTCTAATCAATCTAACTCATATTATTAGCCATATTATGGTTATATGACCGATAGAACGACAATTACTATGCTTATTACTCTTATTATTATCAATCTAACTCATATTATTAGCCATATTATGCTTATATGATCGATAGGACGACAATTACTATACTCATTACTCTTATTATTATCAATCTAACTCATATTATTAACCATATTATGCTTATATGATCGATATAAGGACAATTACTATACTTATTACACTCACTGTTATCAATCTAACTCATATTATTAGCCATATTATGGTTATATGACCGATAGAACGACAATTACTATACTTATTACTATTATTCTTATCAATCTAACTCATATTATTAGCCATATTATGCTTATATGATCGATAGGACGACAATTACTGTACTCATTACTCTTATTATTATCAATCTAACTCATATGATTAGCCATATTATGGTTATATGACTGATAGAACGACAATTACTATACTTATTACTCTTATTATTGTCAATCTAACTCATATTATTAGCCTTATTATGCTTATATGATCGATAGGACGACAATTACTATACTCATTACTCTTATTATTATCAATCTAACTCATATTATTAGCCATATTATGCTTATATGATCGATAGGACGACAATTACTATACTCATTACTCTTATTATTATCAATCTAACTCATATTATTAGCCATATTATGCTTATATGATCGATATAACGTCAATTACTATACTTATTACACTCACTCTAATCAATCTAACTCATATTATTAGCCATATTATGGTTATATGACCGATAGAACGACAATTACTATGCTTATTACTCTTATTATTATCAATCTAACTCATATTATTAGCCATATTATGCTTATATGATCGATAGGACGACAATTACTATACTCATTACTCTTATTATTATCAATCTAACTCATATTATTAGCCATATTATGCTTATATGATTGATATAACGACAACTACTATACTTATTACACTCACTCTAATCAATCTAACTCATATTATTAGCCATATTATGGTTATATGACCGATAGAACGACAATTACTATGCTTATTACTCTTATTATTATCAATCTAACTCATATTATTAGCCATATTATGCTTATATGATCGATAGGACGACAATTACTATACTCATTACTCTTATTATTATCAATCTAACTCATATTATTAGCCATATTATACTTATATGATCGATAGGATGACAATTACTATACTCATTACTCTTATTATTATCAATCTAACTCATATTATTAGCCATATTATGCTTATATGATCGATAGGACGACAATTACTATACTTATTACTCTTATTATTATCAATCTAACTCATATTATTTGCCATATTATGCTTATATGATCGATAGGACGACAATTACTATACTCATTACTCTTATTATTATCAATCTAACTCATATTATTAGCCATATTATACTTATATGATCGATAGGATGACAATTACTATACTCATTACTCTTATTATTATCAATCTAACTCATATTATTAGCCATATTATGCTTATATGATCGATAGGACGACAATTACTGTACTCATTACTCTTATTATTATCAATCTAACTCATATTATTAGCCATATTATGCTTATATGATCGATAGGACGACAATTACTATACTTATTACTCTCATTATAATCAATCTAACTCATATTATTAGCCATATTATGGTTATATGACCGATAGAACGACAATTACTATGCTTATTACTCTTATTATTATCAATCTAACTCATATTATTAGCCATATTATGCTTATATGATCGATAGGACGACAATTACTATACTCATTACTCTTATTATTATCAATCTAACTCATATTATTAGCCATATTATGCTTATATGATCGATAGGACGACAATTACTATACTCATTACTCTTATTATTATCAATCTAACTCATATTATTAGCCATATTATGCTTATATGATCGATATAACGTCAATTACTATACTTATTACACTCACTCTAATCAATCTAACTCATATTATTAGCCATATTATGGTTATATGACCGATAGAACGACAATTACTATGCTTATTACTCTTATTATTATCAATCTAACTCATATTATTAGCCATATTATGCTTATATGATCGATAGGACGACAATTACTATACTCATTACTCTTATTATTATCAATCTAACTCATATTATTAGCCATATTATGCTTATATGATTGATATAACGACAACTACTATACTTATTACACTCACTGTTATCAATCTAACTCATATTATTAGCCATATTATGGTTATATGACCGATAGAACGCCAATTACTATACTTATTACTCTTATTCTTATCAATCTAACTCATATTATTAGCCATATTATACTTATATGTTCGATAGGATGACAATTACTATACTCATTACTCTTATTATTATCAATCTAACTCATATTATTAGCCATATTATGGTTATATGACTGATAGAACGACAATTACTATACTTATTACTCATATTATTGTCAATCTAACTCATATTATTAGCCATATTATGCTTATATGATCGATAGGACGACAATTACTATACTCATTACTCTTATCCTTATCAATCTAACTCATATTATTAGCCATATTATGGTTATATGACCGATAGAACGACAATTACTATACTTATTACTCTTATTATTATCAATCTAACTCATATTATTAGCCATATTATACTTATATGATCGATAGGATGACAATTACTATACTCATTACTCTTATTATTATCAATCTAACTCATATTATTAGCCATATTATGCTTATATGATCGATAGGACGACAATTACTATACTCATTACTCTTATTATTATCAATCTAACTCATATTATTAGCCATATTATGCTTATATGATTGATATAACGACAACTACTATACTTATTACACTCACTGTTATCAATCTAACTCATATTATTAGCCATATTATGGTTATATGACCGATAGAACGACAATTACTATACTTATTACTCTTATTGCTATCAATCTAACTCATATTATTAGCCACATTATGCTTATATGATCGATAGGACGACAATTACTATACTCATTACTCTTATTATTATCAATCTAACTCATATTATTAGCCATATTATGCTTATATGATCGATAGAACGACAATTACTATACTCATTACTCTTATTATTATCAATCTAACTCATATTATTAGCCATATTATGCTTATATGATCGATAGAACGACAATTACTATGCTTATTACACTCACTATTACCAATCTAACTCATATTATTAACCATATTATGCAGATGTGATCGATAGAACGACAATTACTATACTTATTACTCTTATTCTTATCAATCTAACTCACATTATTAGCCATATTATACTTATATGATCGATAGGATGACAATTACTATACTCATTACTCTTATTATTATCAATCTAACTCATATTATTAGCCATATTACGCTTACATGATCGATAGGACGACAATTACTATACTCATTACTCTTATTATTATCAATCTAACTCATATTATTAGCCATATTATGCTTATATGATCGATATAACGTCAATTACTATACTTATTACACTCACTGTTATCAATCTAACTCATATTATTAGCCATATTATGGTTATATGACCGATAGAACGACAATTAATATACTTATTACTCTTATTATTATCAATCTAACTCATATTATTAGCCATATTATGCTTATATGATCGATAGGACGACAATTACTATACTCATTACTCTTATTATTATCAATCTAACTCATATTATTAGCCATATTATGCTTATATGATCGATAGAACGACAATTACTATACTTATTACACTCACTATTATCAATCTAACTCATATTATTAACCATATTATGCAGATATGATCGACAGAACGACAATTACTATACTTATTACTATTATTCTTATCAATCTAACTCATATTATTAGCCATATTATGCTTATATGATCGATAGGACGACAATTACTGTACTCATTACTCTTATTATTATCAATGTAACTCATATGATTAGCCATATTATGGTTATATGACTGATAGAACGACAGTTACTATACTTATTACTCTTATTATTGTCAATCTAACTCATATTATTAGGCTTATTATGCTTATATAATCGATAGGACGACAATTACTATACTCATTACTCTTATTATTATCAATCTAACTCATATTATTAGCCATATTATGCTTATATGATCGATAGTATGACAATTACTATACTCATTACTCTTATTATTATCAATCTAACTCATATTATTAACCGTATTATGCTTATATGATCGATATAAGGACAATTACTATACTTATTACACTCACTGTTATCAATCTAACTCATATTATTAGCCATATTATGGTTATATGACCGATAGAACGACAATTACTATACTTATTACTATTATTCTTATCAATCTAACTCATATTATTAGCCATATTATACTTATATCATCGATAGGATGACAATTACTATACTCATTACTCTTATTATTATCAATCTAACTCATATTATTAGCCATATTATGCTTATATGATCGATAGGACGACAATTACTGTACTCATTACTCTTATTATTATCAATCTAACTCATATTATTAGCCATATTATGCTTATATGATCGATAGAACGACAATTACTATACTCATTACTCTTATTATTATCAATCTAACTCATATTATTAGCCATATTATACTTATATCATCGATAGGATGACAATTACTATACTCATTACTCTTATTATTATCAATCTAACTCATATTATTAGCCATATTATGCTTATATGATCGATAGGACGACAATTACTGTACTCATTACTCTTATTATTATCAATCTAACTCATATTATTAGCCATATTATGCTTATATGATCGATAGAACGACAATTACTATACTCATTACTCTTATTATTATCAATCTAACTCATATTCTTAGCCATATTATGCTTATATGATCGATAGAACGACAATTACTATGCTTATTACACTCACTATTACCAATCTAACTCATATTATTAACCATATTATGCAGATGTGATCGATAGAACGACAATTACTATACTTATTACTCTTATTCTTATCAATCTAACTCACATTATTAGCCATATTATACTTATATGATCGATAGGATGACAATTACTATACTCATTACTCTTATTATTATCAATCTAACTCATATTATTAGCCATATTATGCTTATATGATCGATAGGACGACAATTACTATACTCATTACTCTTATTATTATCAATCTGACTCATATTATTAGCCATATTATGCTTATATGATTGATATAACGACAACTTCTATACTTATTACACTCACTGTTATCAATCTAACTCATATTATTAGCCATATTATGGTTATATGACCGATAGAACGACAATTACTATACTTATTACTCTTATTACTATCAATCTAACTCATATTATTAGCCACATTATGCTTATATGATCGATAGGACGACAATTACTATACTCATTACTCTTATTATTATCAATCTAACTCATATTATTAGCCATATTATGCTTATATGATCGATAGAACGACAATTACTATACTCATTACTCTTATTATTATCAATCTAACTCATATTCTTAGCCATATTATGCTTATATGATCGATAGAACGACAATTACTATGCTTATTACACTCACTATTACCAATCTAACTCATATTATTAACCATATTATGCAGATGTGATCGATAGAACGACAATTACTATACTTATTACTCTTATTCTTATCAATCTAACTCACATTATTAGCCATATTATACTTATATGATCGATAGGATGACAATGACTATACTCATTACTCTTATTATTATCAATCTAACTCATATTATTAGCCATATTACGCTTACATGATCGATAGGACGACAATTACTATACTCATTACTCTTATTATTATCAATCTAACTCATATTATTAGCCATATTATGCTTATATGATCGATATAACGTCAATTACTATACTTATTACACTCACTGTTATCAATCTAACTCATATTATTAGCCATATTATGGTTATATGACCGATAGAACGACAATTAATATACTTATTACTCTTATTATTATCAATCTAACTCATATTATTAGCCATATTATGCTTATATGATCGATAGAACGACAATTACTATGCTTATTACACTCACTATTATCAATCTAACTCATATTATTAACCATATTATGCAGATATGATCGATAGAACGACAATTACTATACTTATTACTCTTATTATTATCAATCTAACTCATATTATTTGCCATATTATGCTTATATGATCGATAGGACGACAATTACTATACTCATTACTCTTATTATTATCAATCTAACTCATATTATTAGCCATATTATACTTATATCATCGATAGGATGACAATTACTATACTCATTACTCTTATTATTATCAATCTAACTCATACTATTAGCCATATTATGCTTATATGATCGATAGGACGACAATTACTGTACTCATTACTCTTATTATTATCAATCTAACTCATATTATTAGCCATATTATGCTCATATGATCGATAGAACGACAATTACTATACTCATTACTCTTATTATTATCAATCTAACTCATATTCTTAGCCATATTATGCTTATATGATCGATAGAACGACAATTACTATGCTTATTACACTCACTATTACCAATCTAACTCATATTATTAACCATATTATGCAGATGTGATCGATAGAACGACAATTACTATACTTATTACTCTTATTCTTATCAATCTAACTCACATTATTAGCCATATTATACTTATATGATCGATAGGATGACAATTACTATACTTATTACTCTTATTATTATCAATCTAACTCATATTATTAGCCATATTATGCTTATATGATCGATAGAACGACAATTACTATACTCATTACTCTTATTATTATCAATCTAACTCATATTCTTAGCCATATTATGCTTATATGATCGATAGAACGACAATTACTATGCTTATTACACTCACTATTACCAATCTAACTCATATTATTAACCATATTATGCAGATGTGATCGATAGAACGACAATTACTATACTTATTACTCTTATTCTTATCAATCTAACTCACATTATTAGCCATATTATACTTATATGATCGATAGGATGACAATTACTATACTCATTACTCTTATTATTATCAATCTAACTCATATTATTTGCCATATTATGCTTATATGATCGATAGGACGACAATTACTGTACTCATTACTCTTATTATTATCAATCTAACTCATATTATTAGCCATATTATGCTTATATGATCGATAGGACGACAATTACTATACTTATTACTCTCATTATAATCAATCTAACTCATATTATTAGCCATATTATGGTTATATGACCGATAGAACGACAATTACTATGCTTATTACTCTTATTATTATCAATCTAACTCATATCATTAGCCATATTATGCTTATATGATCGATAGGACGACAATTACTATACTCATTACTCTTATTATTATCAATCTAACTCATATTATTAGCCATATTATGCTTATATGATCGATAGGACGACAATTACTATACTCATTACTCTTATTATTATCAATCTAACTCATATTATTAGCCATATTATGCTTATATGATCGATATAACGTCAATTACTATACTTATTACACTCACTCTAATCAATCTAACTCATATTATTAGCCATATTATGGTTATATGACCGATAGAACGACAATTACTATGCTTATTACTCTTATTATTATCAATCTAACGCATATTATTAGCCATATTATGCTTATATGATCGATAGGACGACAATTACTATACTCATTACTCTTATTATTATCAATCTAACTCATATTATTAGCCATATTATGCTTATATGATCGATAGGACGACAATTACTATACTCATTACTCTTATTATTATCAATCTAACTCATATTATTAGCCATATTATGCTTATATGATCGATAGGACGACAATTACTATACTCATTACTCTTATTATTATCAATCTAACTCATATTATTAGCCATATTATGCTTATATGATCGATATAACGTCAACTACTATACTTATTACACTCACTGTTATCAATCTAACTCATATTATTAGCCATATTATGGTTATATGACCGATAGAACGACAATTACTATACTTATTACTCTTATTACTATCAATCTAACTCATATTATTAGCCACATTATGCTTATATGATCGATAGGACGACAATTACTATACTCATTACTCTTATTATTATCAATCTAACTCATATTATTAGCCATATTATGCTTATATGATCGATAGAACGACAATTACTATACTCATTACTCTTATTATTATCAATCTAACTCATATTCTTAGCCATATTATGCTTATATGATCGATAGAACGACAATTACTATGCTTATTACACTCACTATTACCAATCTAACTCATATTATTAACCATATTATGCAGATGTGATCGATAGAACGACAATTACTATACTTATTACTCTTATTCTTATCAATCTAACTCACATTATTAGCCATATTATACTTATATGATCGATAGGATGACAATGACTATACTCATTACTCTTATTATTATCAATCTAACTCATATTATTAGCCATATTACGCTTACATGATCGATAGGACGACAATTACTATACTCATTACTCTTATTATTATCAATCTAACTCATATTATTAGCCATATTATGCTTATATGATCGATATAACGTCAATTACTATACTTATTACACTCACTGTTATCAATCTAACTCATATTATTAGCCATATTATGGTTATATGACCGATAGAACGACAATTAATATACTTATTACTCTTATTATTATCAATCTAACTCATATTATTAGCCATATTATGCTTATATGATCGATAGAACGACAATTACTATGCTTATTACACTCACTATTATCAATCTAACTCATATTATTAACCATATTATGCAGATATGATCGATAGAACGACAATTACTATACTTATTACTCTTATTATTATCAATCTAACTCATATTATTTGCCATATTATGCTTATATGATCGATAGGACGACAATTACTATACTCATTACTCTTATTATTATCAATCTAACTCATATTATTAGCCATATTATACTTATATCATCGATAGGATGACAATTACTATACTCATTACTCTTATTATTATCAATCTAACTCATACTATTAGCCATATTATGCTTATATGATCGATAGGACGACAATTACTGTACTCATTACTCTTATTATTATCAATCTAACTCATATTATTAGCCATATTATGCTCATATGATCGATAGAACGACAATTACTATACTCATTACTCTTATTATTATCAATCTAACTCATATTCTTAGCCATATTATGCTTATATGATCGATAGAACGACAATTACTATGCTTATTACACTCACTATTACCAATCTAACTCATATTATTAACCATATTATGCAGATGTGATCGATAGAACGACAATTACTATACTTATTACTCTTATTCTTATCAATCTAACTCACATTATTAGCCATATTATACTTATATGATCGATAGGATGACAATTACTATACTTATTACTCTTATTATTATCAATCTAACTCATATTATTAGCCATATTATGCTTATATGATCGATAGAACGACAATTACTATACTCATTACTCTTATTATTATCAATCTAACTCATATTCTTAGCCATATTATGCTTATATGATCGATAGAACGACAATTACTATGCTTATTACACTCACTATTACCAATCTAACTCATATTATTAACCATATTATGCAGATGTGATCGATAGAACGACAATTACTATACTTATTACTCTTATTCTTATCAATCTAACTCACATTATTAGCCATATTATACTTATATGATCGATAGGATGACAATTACTATACTCATTACTCTTATTATTATCAATCTAACTCATATTATTAGCCATATTACGCTTACATGATCGATAGGACGACAATTACTATACACATTACTCTTATTATTATCAATCTAACTCATATTATTAGCCATATTATGCTTATATGATCGATATAACGTCAATTACTATACTTATTACACTCACTGTTATCAATCCAACTCATATTATTAGCCATATTATGGTTATATGACCGATAGAACGACAATTAATATACTTATTACTCTTATTATTATCAATCTAACTCATATTATTAGCCATATTATGCTTATATGATCGATAGAACGACAATTACTATGCTTATTACACTCACTATTATCAATCTAACTCATATTATTAACCATATTATGCAGATATGATCGATAGAACGACAATTACTATACTTATTACTCTTATTATTATCAATCTAACTCATATTATTTGCCATATTATGCTTATATGATCGATAGGACGACAATTACTATACTCATTACTCTTATTATTATCAATCTAACTCATATTATTAGCCATATTATACTTATATGATCGATAGGATGACAATTACTATACTCATTACTCTTATTATTATCAATCTAACTCATATTATTTGCCATATTATGCTTATATGATCAATAGGACGACAATTACTGTACTCATTACTCTTATTATTATCAATCTAACTCATATTATTAGCCATATTATGCTTATATGATCGATAGGACGACAATTACTATACTTATTACTCTCATTATAATCAATCTAACTCATATTATTAGCCATATTATGGTTATATGACCGATAGAACGACAATTACTATGCTTATTACTCTTATTATTATCAATCTAACTCATATCATTAGCCATATTATGCTTATATGATCGATAGGACGACAATTACTATACTCATTACTCTTATTATTATCAATCTAACTCATATTATTAGCCATATTATGCTTATATGATCGATAGGACGACAATTACTATACTCATTACTCTTATTATTATCAATCTAACTCATATTATTAGCCATATTATGCTTATATGATCGATATAACGTCAATTACTATACTTATTACACTCACTCTAATCAATCTAACTCATATTATTAGCCATATTATGGTTATATGACCGATAGAACGACAATTACTATGCTTATTACTCTTATTATTATCAATCTAACGCATATTATTAGCCATATTATGCTTATATGATCGATAGGACGACAATTACTATACTCATTACTCTTATTATTATCAATCTAACTCATATTATTAGCCATATTATGCTTATATGATCGATAGGACGACAATTACTATACTCATTACTCTTATTATTATCAATCTAACTCATATTATTAGCCATATTATGCTTATATGATCGATAGGACGACAATTACTATACTCATTACTCTTATTATTATCAATCTAACTCATATTATTAGCCATATTATGCTTATATGATCGATATAACGTCAATTACTATACTTATTACACTCACTGTTATCAATCTAACTCATATTATTAGCCATATTATGGTTATATGACCGATAGAACGACAATTAATATACTTATTACTCTTATTATTATCAATCTAACTCATATTATTAGCCATATTATGCTTATATGATCGATAGAACGACAATTACTATGCTTATTACACTCACTATTATCAATCTAACTCATATTATTAACCATATTATGCAGATATGATCGATAGAACGACAATTACTATACTTATTACTCTTATTATTATCAATCTAACTCATATTATTTGCCATATTATGCTTATATGATCGATAGGACGACAATTACTATACTCATTACTCTTATTATTATCAATCTAACTCATATTATTAGCCATATTATACTTATATGATCGATAGGATGACAATTACTATACTCATTACTCTTATTATTATCAATCTAACTCATATTATTAGCCATATTATGCTTATATGATCGATAGGACGACAATTACTGTACTCATTACTCTTATTATTATCAATCTAACTCATATTATTAGCCATATTATGCTTATATGATCGATAGGACGACAATTACTATACTTATTACTCTCATTATAATCAATCTAACTCATATTATTAGCCATATTATGGTTATATGACCGATAGAACGACAATTACTATGCTTATTACTCTTATTATATTCAATCTAACTCATATTATTAGCCATATTATGCTTATATGATCGATAGGACGACAATTACTATACTCATTACTCTTATTATTATCAATCTAACTCATATTATTAGCCATATTATGCTTATATGATCGATAGGACGACAATTACTATACTCATTACTCTTATTATTATCAATCTAACTCATATTATTAGCCATATTATGCTTATATGATCGATATAACGTCAATTACTATACTTACTACACTCACTCTAATCAATCTAACTCATATTATTAGCCATATTATGGTTATATGACCGATAGAACGACAATTACTATGCTTATTACTCTTATTATTATCAATCTAACTCATATTATTAGCCATATTATGCTTATATGATCGATAGGACGACAATTACTATACTCATTACTCTTATTATTATCAATCTAACTCATATTATTAACCATATTATGCTTATATGATCGATATAAGGACAATTACTATACTTATTACACTCACTGTTATCAATCTAACTCATATTATTAGCCATATTATGGTTATATGACCGATAGAACGACAATTACTATACTTATTACTATTATTCTTATCAATCTAACTCATATTATTAGCCATATTATGCTTATATGATCGATAGGACGACAATTACTGTACTCATTACTCTTATTATTATCAATCTAACTCATATGATTAGCCATATTATGGTTATATGACTGATAGAACGACAATTACTATACTTATTACTCTTATTATTGTCAATCTAACTCATATTATTAGCCTTATTATGCTTATATGATCGATAGGACGACAATTACTATACTCATTACTCTTATTATTATCAATCTAACTCATATTATTAGCCATATTATGCTTATATGATCGATAGGACGACAATTACTATACTCATTACTCTTATTATTATCAATCTAACTCATATTATTAGCCATATTATGCTTATATGATCGATATAACGTCAATTACTATACTTATTACACTCACTCTAATCAATCTAACTCATATTATTAGCCATATTATGGTTATATGACCGATAGAACGACAATTACTATGCTTATTACTCTTATTATTATCAATCTAACTCATATTATTAGCCATATTATGCTTATATGATCGATAGGACGACAATTACTATACTCATTACTCTTATTATTATCAATCTAACTCATATTATTAGCCATATTATGCTTATATGATTGATATAACGACAACTACTATACTTATTACACTCACTCTAATCAATCTAACTCATATTATTAGCCATATTATGGTTATATGACCGATAGAACGACAATTACTATGCTTATTACTCTTATTATTATCAATCTAACTCATATTATTAGCCATATTATGCTTATATGATCGATAGGACGACAATTACTATACTCATTACTCTTATTATTATCAATCTAACTCATATTATTAGCCATATTATGCTTATATGATCGATAGGACGACAATTACTATACTTATTACTCTTATTA
>NW_027474410.1:10000-27500 GCF_050947335.1 Megachile rotundata
CCGTTTTTAGTCTCTCTTTTCGTCGTGGATATCGAAGAAGCGCGTAAAAGAAAATCCCGCTAAAACTCTCTCCGTGCCGGAAAGTGTGTATCCGTTGAAATTTTGGAAGCACGTACACCCGCTTTCACGCTTTACATCGAAACGGTATAAGCACGTAAACCACACACGCTCCGTATTGAACCTCCACAATATCGGTGTTCTTTCCGCCTTTTTCATAAATACCATTTTTTTGTGATGAACCAATATCAGCTTAAACGTTCCCTTTTTTTATTTGGTTCTTCTCTCATGTGTTTTTCAGTCATATTAAATTTTTGTTCCTCCAAACTCTCTCTTCTATTCTCTCCTTTCAACTCTCTTTGGTATTTTATTTAAGACACACCGATAAAGGTTAGCGCGTACAAGTGGCGTGCTGAACGTACCGTGATAGCGCGTACAACGGACATGCTGTTCGAAAAAAACAAATCGGAGCAAGCACGTGCACAGAGAATTTTAGCTCGCGCTGGGCACATCGATTCTTACAAATCCACCCAAATTTTTATTTTCTCTCTCTCAAAATTTCGTGTCATAGTTACGATACACCGTAATAATATTTTTTGTACGTATAAGCGAAAACTCGATGTAATATCGAGAAATCACCCGTACCGAAAACTCTTCACTTTGGAAGAAGTTTCCATTTCAGAAACCGTTTTTACGAGTCATAGTTACATATTATTTCGTTTCAATATCTCTGCGCTGTACGTATAGTGAAGCATTTATTTAATATTTTACTTCATCGTACCGAAAAACTCTCCGCGAAGAAGAAGTTTTCTCGCGCATCGAGAAAATATTTAGGCGTTCGAGACGCACAAAACATTAAGGGGACGTAATATCATTTCTGAATTTCGGAATAAATATTCCGTTTCAAAATTTTTTAGCCTCTCGACTGAAGGCGTTGTAACGAACAAGTTCGTTCAACACCACTATCTAATTCATTTTTAAAATAAATTTTATAAAACCTTTTTTGGCCCGTTTTAGAACGGTCGGTTTTATTCTATCCCTTTTTAATTTTTAGTAGCCTGTGCCGCTTGAGTCAGTACAACGTACACACCAAAGTGCATACGAGTCACCAGCCTCATGTTAAAGGTTCGTCGCATATGTGCCATTTGGTCTTAGACGCCGACACGCGACAATGCAGTGTGGAGAAAATCCTGCATCGATACCGAGAACACGAACAGTCGAGGCAACACGAAGTTACGCACGAGGAGCGGTGGACTAGTTCTCAACCGAGGTCATAGAATAGCCACGCGCCCGACTCTGTTCCGTCTGGTACGATCGGACCGAACGTCTCCTTATAGGTACCGAACGGCCGGCCGGATGGTCGGCGACGCCGGCCGTTACGCACGGGCGCTTACGATGCTAACGCGCGATCCGAACGTGCCAATTCGAAAGTGCGGTAAAACTTAGCGCGAAAAAATCGATTTTTCAAAAAGTTGTCAAACACGCTAAAAAGTATACGGACGATGTTTTAACAATTATTTTACGAAATTTAATGACAAAATTAATCGAAAAAAAATTTTTTTTCCTTTTCTCGCCAAAATAAATACCAAACGAATTTCTAACGTAATAAACGAGTAACAAATAACAGTATACGTCCAAATAACATACAAGAATCGAGAAAATATTTATATTTTTTCAAAAAATTGAGCAAAAATCTCTCCGCATAGTCGGTTCGGTGCCGAGTCCGAACGTACCAAAGTCCCTCCGGCATAGTCGGTTCGGTGAATCGACGACTAACAACCTATATAAAAAACGATTAAAACCTATAGAATAACGTATCACTAGAACATTTATACCATTTTGGCACGTTCGGATTCATAATTAACGAAATTATCGAAAATTTTTCATTGCGCATAGTCGGTTCGGTGAAAAGGTGACTGACAACCTATATTAAAAATGATTAAAACGTATAGAATAACGCACTACTAGAACATTTATACCATTTTGGCACGTTCGGATTCATAATTAACGAAATTATCCAAAATTTTTCGTTCCGCATAGTCGGTTCGGTGAAACGATGACTGACAACCTATATAAAAAACAATTAAAACCAATAGAATAACGTATTACTAGAACATTTATACAATTTTGGCACGTTCGGATTCATAAATAACAAAATTATTGAAAATTTTTCGTTCCGCATAGTCGGTTCGGTGGACCGTCTGATGCGAGACAATGTCCCACCGGCATAGTCGGTTCGGTGAATCGACGACTGACAACCTATATAAAAAACGATTAAAACCTATAGAATAACGTATCACTAGAACATTTATACCATTTTGGCACGTTCGGATTCATAATTAACGAAATTATCGAAAATTTTTCATTGCGCATAGTCGGTTCGGTGAAAAGGTGACTGACAACCTATATTAAAAATGATTAAAACGTATAGAATAACGCACTACTAGAACATTTATACCATTTTGGCACGTTCGGATTCATAATTAACGAAATTATCCAAAATTTTTCGTTCCGCATAGTCGGTTCGGTGAAACGATGACTGACAACCTATATAAAAAACGATTAAAACCAATAGAATAACGTATTACTAGAACATTTATACAATTTTGGCACGTTCGGATTCATAAATAACAAAATTATTGACAATTTTTCGTTCCGCATAGTCGGTTCGGTGGACCGTCTGATGCGAGACAATGTCCCACCGGCATAGTCGGTTCGGTGAATCGACGACTGACAACCTATATAAAAAACGATTAAAACCTATAGAATAACGTATCACTAGAACATTTATACCATTTTGGCACGTTCGGATTCATAATTGACGAAATTATCGAAAATTTTTCATTGCGCAGAGTCGGTTCGGTGAAAAGGTGACTGACAACCTATATTAGAAATGATTAAAACGTATAGAATAACGCATTACTAGAACATTTATACTATTTTGGCACGTTCGGATTCATAATTAACGAAATTATCTAAAATTTTTCGTTCCGCATAGTCGGTTCGGTGAAACGATGACTGACAACCTATATTAATAACGATTAAAACCTATAGAATAACGTATTATTAGAACGTTTATACAATTTTGGCACGTTCGGATTCATAAATAACAAAATTATTGAAAATTTTTCGTTCCGCATAGTCGGTTCGGTAGGCCGTCCGACCGGGACCAAGTCCGTTCGGCATAGTCGGTTCGGTGAAACGATGACTGACAACCTATACTAAGAACGATTGAAACCAATAGAATAACGCATTACTAGAACATTTATACCATTTTGACACGTTCGGATTCATAATTAACGAAATTATCGAAAATTTTTCATTACGCATAGTCGGTTCGGTGAAAAGGTGACTGACAACCTATATTAAAAATGATTAAAACGTATAGAATAACGCACTACTAGAACATTTATACCATTTTGGCACGTTCGGATTCATAATTAACGAAATTATCCAAAATTTTTCGTTCCGCATAGTCGGTTCGGTGAAACGATGACTGACAACCTATATAAAAAACAATTAAAACCAATAGAATAACGTATTACTAGAACATTTATACAATTTTGGCACGTTCGGATTCATAAATAACAAAATTATTGAAAATTTTTCGTTCCGCATAGTCGGTTCGGTGGACCGTCTGATGCGAGACAATGTCCCACCGGCATAGTCGGTTCGGTGAATCGACGACTGACAACCTATATAAAAAACGATTAAAACCTATAGAATAACGTATCACTAGAACATTTATACCATTTTGGCACGTTCGGATTCATAATTAACGAAATTATCGAAAATTTTTCATTGCGCATAGTCGGTTCGGTGAAAAGGTGACTGACAACCTATATTAAAAATGATTAAAACGTATAGAATAACGCACTACTAGAACATTTATACCATTTTGGCACGTTCGGATTCATAATTAACGAAATTATCCAAAATTTTTCGTTCCGCATAGTCGGTTCGGTGAAACGATGACTGACAACCTATATAAAAAACGATTAAAACCAATAGAATAACGTATTACTAGAACATTTATACAATTTTGGCACGTTCGGATTCATAAATAACAAAATTATTGACAATTTTTCGTTCCGCATAGTCGGTTCGGTGGACCGTCTGATGCGAGACAATGTCCCACCGGCATAGTCGGTTCGGTGAATCGACGACTGACAACCTATATAAAAAACGATTAAAACCTATAGAATAACGTATCACTAGAACATTTATACCATTTTGGCACGTTCGGATTCATAATTGACGAAATTATCGAAAATTTTTCATTGCGCAGAGTCGGTTCGGTGAAAAGGTGACTGACAACCTATATTAGAAATGATTAAAACGTATAGAATAACGCATTACTAGAACATTTATACTATTTTGGCACGTTCGGATTCATAATTAACGAAATTATCTAAAATTTTTCGTTCCGCATAGTCGGTTCGGTGAAACGATGACTGACAACCTATATTAATAACGATTAAAACCTATAGAATAACGTATTATTAGAACGTTTATACAATTTTGGCACGTTCGGATTCATAAATAACAAAATTATTGAAAATTTTTCGTTCCGCATAGTCGGTTCGGTAGGCCGTCCGACCGGGACCAAGTCCGTTCGGCATAGTCGGTTCGGTGAAACGATGACTGACAACCTATACTAAGAACGATTGAAACCAATAGAATAACGCATTACTAGAACATTTATACCATTTTGACACGTTCGGATTCATAATTAACGAAATTATCGAAAATTTTTCATTACGCATAGTCGGTTCGGTGAAAAGGTGACTGACAACCTATATTAAAAATGATTAAAACGTATAGAATAACGCACTACTAGAACATTTATACCATTTTGGCACGTTCGGATTCATAATTAACGAAATTATCCAAAATTTTTCGTTCCGCATAGTCGGTTCGGTGAAACGATGACTGACAACCTATATAAAAAACGATTAAAACCAATAGAATAACGTATTACTAGAACATTTATACAATTTTGGCACGTTCGGATTCATAAATAACAAAATTATTGAAAATTTTTCGTTCCGCATAGTCGGTTCGGTGGACCGTCCGATGCGAGACAATGTCCCACCGGCATAGTCGGTTCGGTGAATCGACGACCGACAACCTATATAAAAAACGATTAAAACCTATAGAATAACGTATCACTAGACCATTTATACCATTTTAGCACGTTCCTATTCATGATTAACGAAATTATCGAAAATTTTTCATTGCGCATAGTCGGTTCGGTGAAACGGTGACTGACAACCTATATTAAAAATGATTATAACGTATAGAATAACGTATCACTAGAACATTTATACAATGTTGGCACGTTCGGATTCATAAATAACAAAATTATTGAAAATTTTTCATTACGCATAGTCGGTTCGGTGAAACGGTGACTGACAACCTATATTAAAAATGATTAAAACGTAAGGAATAACGCATTACTAGACCATTTATACCATTTTGCCACGTTCGGATTCATAATTAACGAAGTTATCTAAAATTTTTCGTTCCGCATAGTCGGTTCGGTGAAACGATGATTGACAACCTATATATAAAACGATTAAAACCAATAGAATAACGTATTACTAGAACATTTATACAATTTTGGCACGTTCGGATTCATAAATAACAAAATTATTGAAAATTTTTCGTTCCGCATAGTCGGTTCGGTGGACCGTCCGATGCGAGACAATGTCCCACCGGCATTGTCGGTTCGGTGAATCGACGACCGACAACCTATATAAAAAACGATTAAAACCTATAGAATAACGTATCACTAGACCATTTATACCATTTTAGCACGTTCCTATTCATGATTAACGAAATTATCGAAAATTTTTCATTGCGCATAGTCGGTTCGGTGAAACGGTGACTGACAACCTATATTAAAAATGATTATAACGTATAGAATAACGTATCACTAGAACATTTATACAATGTTGGCACGTTCGGATTCATAAATAACAAAATTATTGAAAATTTTTCGTTCCGCATAGTCGGTTCGGTAGGCCGTCCGACCGGGACCAAGTCCTTCCGGCATAGTCGGTTCGGTGAAACGATGACTGACAACCTATATTAAAAACGATTAAAACCTATAGAATAACGTATTACTGGAACATTTATACAATTTTTGCACGTTCGGATTCATAAATAACAAAATTATTGAAAATTATTCGTTCCGCATAGTCGGTTCGGTGAAACGATGACTGACAACCTATATTAAAAACGATTAAAACCTATAGAATAACGTATTACTGGAACATTTATACAATTTTTGCACGTTCGGATTCATAAATAACAAAATTATTGAAAATTATTCGTTCCGCATAGTCGGTTCGGTGGGCCGTCCGAGCACGACCAAGTCCGTCCGGCATAGTCGGTTCGGTGAAACGATGACTGACAACCTATACTAAGAACGATTAAAACCAATAGAATAACGTATTACTAGAACGTTTATACAACTTTGGCACGTTCGGATTCATAAATAACAAAATTATTGAGAATTATTCGTTCCGCATAGTCGGTTCGGTGAAACGATGATTGACAACCTGTATAAAAATTGTTCATAACCGATAAAGTAACGTATTTCTAGCACCGATATACCGTTTCGGCACTTTCGGATACATAATTAACGAAATTATCGAAAATTTTTCATTCCGCATACTCGGTTCGGTGAAACGATGACTGACAACCTATAATAAAAACGATTAAAACCTATCGAATATCGTATGGCTAGAAGTTTTATACCGCTTTGACACGTTCGGATTAATAAATAACAAAATTATTGAAAATTTTTCGTTCCGCATAGTCGGTTCGGTGGGCCGTCCGAGCACGACCAAGTCCTTCCGGCATAGTCGGTTCGGTGAAACGATGACTGACAACCTATACTAAGAACGATTAAAACCAATAGAATAACGTATTACTAGAACGTTTATACAACTTTGGCACGTTCGGATTCATAAATAACAAAATTATTGAGAATTATTCGTTCCGCATAGTCGGTTCGGTGAAACGATGATTGACAACCTGTATAAAAATTGTTCATAACCGATAAAGTAACGTATTTCTAGCACCGATATACCGTTTCGGCACTTTCGGATACATAATTAACGAAATTATCGAAAATTTTTCATTCCGCATACTCGGTTCGGTGAAACGATGACTGACAACCTATAATAAAAACGATTAAAACCTATCGAATATCGTATGGCTAGAAGTTTTATACCGCTTTGACACGTTCGGATTAATAAATAACAAAATTATTGAAAATTTTTCGTTCCGCATAGTCGGTTCGGTGGGCCGTCCGAGCACGACCAAGTCCTTCCGGCATAGTCGGTTCGGTGAAACGATGACTGACAACATATATAAAAAACGATCAAAACCTATAGAATAACGTATTGCTAGAACATTTATACCACTTTGGCACGTTCGGATTCATTATTAACGTAATTATCGAAATTTTTTCATTCCGCATAGTCGGTTCGGTGAAACGATGATTGACAACCTATATAAAAATTGCTCAAAACCAATAAAGTAACGTATATCTAGCACCGCTATACCGTTTCGGCACGTTCGGATTCATAAATGTCGAAATTAACGGAGAAACATCGTTCCGCATAGTCGGTTCGGTGAACCGATGACTGACAACGCATATAAAAAACACTTAGAATCGATGCCGTAGCCGATTTCTATTGCCGCTAGAACGTTTTGGTACGTCCGAATTCAATATCGTAGAAATTATCCACGAAACTCTGTTCCGCATAGTCGGTTCGGTGGACCGTCCGAGTGCGACCAAGTCCCTCCGGCATAGTCGGTTCGGTGGATCGGCTACTGACAACCTATTGAATTATTGCTTAGAATAGATAAAGTAACGTATTTCTAGTGTCCCTATACCGTTTTGGCACGTTCGGATGCACTATTGTAGATATTATCGATAAAACTCCGTTCCGCTTAGTCGGTTCGGTGAACCGATGACCGACAACGCATAGAAAAATCACTCAGTATCAATACTGTAACAGATTTCTATTACCGCCATAACGTTTTTGTACGTTCGAATTCAAAATGGTAGAAATTATCGACGAAACTCCGTTCCGCTTAGTCGGTTCGGTACGGAGCGCAACCGCGACGATGTCCCCCCGGCATAGTCGGTTCGGTGGATCGGCTACTGACAACCTATTGAATTAATGCTCAGAATCGATGCAGTAACGTATTTCTAGCATTCCTATACCGTTTTGCCACGTTCGGATCCACTATTGTACATATTATCGACAAAACTCCGTTCCGCTTAGTCGGTTCGGTGAACCGATGACCGACAACGCATAGAAAAATCACTCAGTATCGATACTGTAACGGATTTCTATTACCGCCATAACGTTTTTGTACGTTCGAATTCAAAATGGTAGAAATTATCGACGAAACTCCGTTCCGCTTAGTCGGTTCGGTACGGAGCGCAACCGCGACGATGTCCCCCCGGCATAGTCGGTTCGGTGGATCGGCTACTGACAACCTATTGAATTAATGCTCAGAATCGATGCAGTAACGTATTTCTAGCATTCCTATACCGTTTTGGCACGTTCGGATCCACTATTGTACATATTATCGACAAAACTCCGTTCCGCTTAGTCGGTTCGGTGAACCGATGACCGACAACGCATAGAAAAATCACTCAGTATCGATACTGTAACGGATTTCTATTACCGCCATAACGTTTTTGTACGTTCGAATTCAAAATGGTAGAAATTATCGACGAAACTCCGTTCCGCTTAGTCGGTTCGGTACGGAGCGCAACCGCGACTATGTCCCCCCGGCATAGTCGGTTCGGTGGATCGGCTACTGACAACCTATTGAATTAATGCTTAGAATAGATAAAGTAACGTATTTCTAGCATTCCTGTACCAGTTTGGCACGTTCGGGTGCGCAATTGTTCGAGTTATCGACGAAACTCCGTTCCGCATAGTCGGTTCGGTGCGTCGTTTACATTTTCTAAGTCCTGGCCGCGTATTGCTTTCTCATTTCCAAAGTCCTGGCCGCGTATTGCTTTCTCATTTCCATAGTCCTGGCCGCGTATTGCTTTCTCATTTCCATAGTCCTGGCCGCGTATTGCTTTCTCATTTCCAAAGTCCTGGCCGCGTATTGCTTTCTCATTTCCAAAGTCCTGGCCGCGTATTGCTTTCTCATTTTCAATGTCCTGGCCGCGTATTGCTTTCCGTCTTTCTAACATCCGACCGTGTAGTACTTAGCATTTTCGAAGTCTCAGCCGCGTTATGAGATTTATTTTTTTAAGTCCGCCGGCGCTCATGGCTTTATTTTTTTCTCTACGCGCGCGCGCGTGCCTTTCTATTTTTTTTCTAAGTCCAACGGCGTATTGCTTTCAAAAAATTTTCTTCGCGCTTCGCGCGAACGAGGAACAAAAAAAAAATTTTTTTTTCCTCTCCTCTCACTTACTTTCCTTGCCTTTCCCCCCCTTCTTCACCCTTTTCTTCACACTTTCGCTCTCTATATAATATATATATTATTATGTCTAATAATATAATCAACTATTATTTATTATATTAATATTATAATATAATATAATTTATAAGTGTGATGTTAAAACCTCATTCACACTCTCAAACTTATAATTAATTTGATCTCTCCAACACTTTTATTAGGGGCCTTTCTCCTCAAATCGTAATGTTCCACTGTAACATCGTGGACATAGATACTGAGGATAGACCACGGAGAGATCATATATTTCTGACACTTCTTGTATTAGAAACTTTGCGTTTCGTTGCTTTCGCAGATGTTCGTCCACATCTTGTTGTGCGAGTCGCATATCTCAACCTTCGTTCTTTAATTCTCACAAAGTTGTACGAAGTCGCGAAATAAACATGTATCTCGCATTCGTACGAGAGGTGTCTGGCCTTCCTCAGAACACCTCTCTCTTTATTAGTACGATCTAAGTATATATCTCGTGTGTCTCGTGCCGAAGTCCAGAAAAATTTCTATAAACTTTGGCCTTTTTTCCATACGGCAGACACATTTTTGCTTAGGACACCTCTATTTTGCTTTGCAAAATTTTATATAACTTTATTTTGGGGACGTAATCTTAGCATGTATTATTCGATGCATTTTAACATCAGTTACTTCTCGTCATTCGCCACAGTTCTGCTTTTTACCACACTTTGGGTCCTTTTCAACCCGCGGTAACATTTGGCGGAGAGCGACGCTGCCCCATCGTCCGGCATGTTCGGACCGTCGTCTCCCATATAGATACCGAACGGCCGTCCAAATGGTCGGCGACGCCGGCTCTTACGCACTGAACCTTATAGTGAAAAAGTGCGATTTTTGCTCAACTTTTCAAAAGTCGATTTTTACTTTAAAAATTTTACGAACTTCCCAACTTACGTTGTCGTTCGTCATATTTCCATGCACCACCAATTGCCATTTCATATCATTTCTCATGGTACGAAAGTATCGAAGTAAAAATACTTAGTCTTTCGTACGAGAGAAATTTTGCCTTAGGACACCTTCAGTTCGTGTAAAATTTCATTAATTTTACTTTGAACATAATTCTAGTTTATGTCAGATCGATGCATTTTAGCAACGATTATTCGTACTTGCCAAAGTTCCGCTTATACGTATATTGGGTCTGTTTGACCCGCGGTAACTTATGGCGGAGAACGACGCTGCCCCATCGTCCGGTATGTTCGGACCGTCGTCTCCCATATAGATACCGAACGGCCGTCCAAATGGTCGGCGACGCCGGCTCTTACGCACTGAACCTTATAGTGAAAAAGTGCGATTTTTGCTCAACTTTTCAAAAGTCGATTTTTACTTTAAAAATTTTACGAACTTCCCAACTTACGTTGTCGTTCGTCATATTTCCATGCACCACCAATTGCCATTTCATATCATTTCTCATGGTACGAAAGTATCGAAGTAAAAATACTTAGTCTTTCGTACGAGAGAAATTTTGCCTTAGGACACCTTCAGTTCGTGTAAAATTTCATTAATTTTACTTTGAACATAATTCTAGTTTATGTCAGATCGATGCATTTTAGCAACGATTATTCGTACTTGCCAAAGTTCCGCTTATACGTATATTGGGTCTGTTTGACCCGCGGTAACTTATGGCGGAGAACGACGCTGCCCCATCGTCCGGTATGTTCGGACCGTCGTCTCCCATATAGATACCGAACGGCCGTCCAAATGGTCGGCGACGCCGGCTCTTACGCACTGAACCTTATAGTGAAAAAGTGCGATTTTTGCTCAACTTTTCAAAAGTCGATTTTTACTTTAAAAATTTTACGAACTTCCCAACTTACGTTGTCGTTCGTCATATTTCCATGCACCACCAATTGCCATTTCATATCATCTCTCATGGTACGAAAGTATCGAAGTAAAAATACTTAGTCTTTCGTACGAGAGAAATTTTGCCTTAGGACACCTTCAGTTCGTGTAAAATTTCATTAATTTTACTTTGAACATAATTCTAGTTTATGTCAGATCGATGCATTTTAGCAACGATTATTCGTACTTGCCAAAGTTCCGCTTATACGTATATTGGGTCTTTTTGACCCGCGGTAACTTTTGGCGGAGAACGACGCTGCCCCATCGTCCGGTATGTTCGGACCGTCGTCTCCCATATAGATACCGAACGGCCGTCCAAATGGTCGGCGACGCCGGCTCTTACGCACTGAACCTTATAGTGAAAAAGTGCGATTTTTGCTCAACTTTTCAAAAGTCGATTTTTACTTTAAAAATTTTACGAACTTCCCAACTTACGTTGTCGTTCGTCATATTTCCATGCACCACCAATTGCCATTTCATATCATCTCTCATGGTACGAAAGTATCGAAGTAAAAATACTTAGTCTTTCGTACGAGAGAAATTTTGCCTTAGGACACCTTCAGTTCGTGTAAAATTTCATTAATTTTACTTTGAACATAATTCTAGTTTATGTCAGATCGATGCATTTTAGCAACGATTATTCGTACTTGCCAAAGTTCCGCTTATACGTATATTGGGTCTTTTTGACCCGCGGTAACTTTTGGCGGAGAACGACGCTGCCCCATCGTCCGGTATGTTCGGACCGTCGTCTCCCATACAGGTACCGAACGGCCGGCCGGATGGTCGGCGACGCCGGCCATTACGCACGGGCGCTTACGATGCTAACGCGCGATCCGAACGTGCCAATTCGAAAGTGCGGTAAAACTTAGCGTGAAAAAATCGATTTTCCAAAAAGTTGTAAAACACGTTTAAAATGATGATAAATGAATTCGTGTATAAAAAATTTTTTTTTTCGGTAGAAATTGAGAAAAAACCGCTCCGCATAGTCGGTTCGGTGAAACGATGACTGATAACCCATTAAAATAATGATCAGACCTGTTAGAGCATTGTATTCTTAGTACTCCTATATGGTTTTGGTACGTTCGGATTCATAAATGAGGAAGTTATTAATAATAAATCGTTCCGCATAGTCGGTTCGGTGAAACAATGACTGATAACCCATTAAAATAATGATCAGACCTGTTAGAGCATTGTATTCTTAGTACTCCTATATGGTTTTGGCACGTTCGGATTCATAAATGAGGATGTTATTAATAATAAATCGCTCCGCATAGTCGGTTCGGTGAAACGATGACTGATAACCCATTAAAATAATGATCAGACCTGTTAGAGCATTGTATTCTTAGTACTCCTATATGGTTTTGGCACGTTCGGATTCATAAATGAGGATGTTATTAATAATAAATCGCTCCGCATAGTCGGTTCGGTGAAACGATGACTGATAACCCATTAAAATAATGATCAGACCTGTTAGAGCATTGTATTCTTAGTACTCCTATATGGTTTTGGCACGTTCGGATTCATAAATGAGGATGTTATTAATAATAAATCGTTCCGCATAGTCGGTTCGGTGAAACAATGACTGATAACCCATTAAAATAATGATCAGACCTGTTAGAGCATTGTATTCTTAGTACTCCTATATGGTTTTGGCACGTTCGGATTCATAAATGAGGATGTTATTAATAATAAATCGTTCCGCATAGTCGGTTCAGCGGTGAGTTCGTGCACGACTAAGTCCCACCGGCATAGTCGGTTCGGTCAAACTATGACTGACAACCCATTCCAAAAACGATTGGACTCGTTAGAGCATTGTATTCTTAGTACTCCTATATCGTTTTGGCACGTTCGGATTCATAAATGAGGATGTTATTAATAATAAATCGCTCCGCATAGTCGGTTCGGTGAAACAATGACTGATAACCCATTAAAATAATGATCAGACCTGTTAGAGCATTGTATTCTTAGTACTCCTATATGGTTTTGGCACGTTCGGATTCATAAATGAGGATGTTATTAATAATAAATCGTTCCGCATAGTCGGTTCAGCGGTGAGTTCGTGCACGACTAAGTCCCACCGGCATAGTCGGTTCGGTCAAACTATGACTGACAACCCATTCCAAAAACGATTGGACTCGTTAGAGCATTGTATTCTTAGTACTCCTATATGGTTTTGGTACGTTCGGATTCATAAATGAGGATGTTATTAATAATAAATCGTTCCGCATAGTCGGTTCAGCGGTGAGTTCGTGCACGACTAAGTCCCACCGGCATAGTCGGTTCGGTCAAACTATGACTGACAACCCATTCCAAAAACGATTGGACTCGTTAGAGCAGTGTATTCTTAGTACTCCTATATGGTTTTGGTACGTTCGGATTCATAAATGAGGAAGTTATTAATAATAAATCGTTCCGCATAGTCGGTTCGGTGAAACAATGACTGATAACCCATTAAAATAATGATCAGACCTGTTAGAGCATTGTATTCTTAGTACTCCTATATGGTTTTGGTACGTTCGGATTCATAAATGAGGATGTTATTAATAATAAATCGTTCCGCATAGTCGGTTCAGCGGTGAGTTCGTGCACGACTAAGTCCCACCGGCATAGTCGGTTCGGTCAAACTATGACTGACAACCCATTCCAAAAACGATTGGACTCGTTAGAGCAGTGTATTCTTAGTACTCCTATATGGTTTTGGTACGTTCGGATTCATAAATGAGGAAGTTATTAATAATAAATCGTTCCGCATAGTCGGTTCGGTGAAACAATGACTGATAACCCATTAAAATAATGATCAGACCTGTTAGAGCATTGTATTCTTAGTACTCCTATATGGTTTTGGCACGTTCGGATTCATAAATGAGGATGTTATTAATAATAAATCGCTCCGCATAGTCGGTTCGGTGAAACGATGACTGATAACCCATTAAAATAATGATCAGACCTGTTAGAGCATTGTATTCTTAGTACTCCTATATGGTTTTGGCACGTTCGGATTCATAAATGAGGATGTTATTAATAATAAATCGCTCCGCATAGTCGGTTCGGTGAAACAATGACTGATAACCCATTAAAATAATGATCAGACCTGTTAGAGCATTGTATTCTTAGTACTCCTATATGGTTTTGGCACGTTCGGATTCATAAATGAGGATGTTATTAATAATAAAGCGTTCCGCATAGTCGGTTCAGCGGTGAGTTCGTGCACGACTAAGTCCCACCGGCATAGTCGGTTCGGTCAAACTATGACTGACAACCCATTCCAAAAACGATTGGACTCGTTAGAGCATTGTATTCTTAGTACTCCTATATGGTTTTGGTACGTTCGGATTCATAAATGAGGAAGTTATTAATAATAAATCGTTCCGCATAGTCGGTTCAGCGGTGAGTTCGTGCACGACTAAGTCCCACCGGCATAGTCGGTTCGGTCAAACTATGACTGACAACCCATTCCAAAAACGATTGGACTCGTTAGAGCATTGTATTCTTAGTACTCCTATATGGTTTTGGTACGTTCGGATTCATAAATGAGGATGTTATTAATAATAAATCGTTCCGCATAGTCGGTTCAGCGGTGAGTTCGTGCACGACTAAGTCCCACCGGCATAGTCGGTTCGGTCAAACTATGACTGACAACCCATTCCAAAAACGATTGGACTCGTTAGAGCAGTGTATTCTTAGTACTCCTATATGGTTTTGGTACGTTCGGATTCATAAATGAGGAAGTTATTAATAATAAATCGTTCCGCATAGTCGGTTCGGTGAAACAATGACTGATAACCCATTAAAATAATGATCAGACCTGTTAGAGCATTGTATTCTTAGTACTCCTATATGGTTTTGGTACGTTCGGATTCATAAATGAGGATGTTATTAATAATAAATCGTTCCGCATAGTCGGTTCAGCGGTGAGTTCGTGCACGACTAAGTCCCACCGGCATAGTCGGTTCGGTCAAACTATGACTGACAACCCATTCCAAAAACGATTGGACTCGTTAGAGCAGTGTATTCTTAGTACTCCTATATGGTTTTGGTACGTTCGGATTCATAAATGAGGAAGTTATTAATAATAAATCGTTCCGCATAGTCGGTTCGGTGAAACAATGACTGATAACCCATTAAAATAATGATCAGACCTGTTAGAGCATTGTATTCTTAGTACTCCTATATGGTTTTGGCACGTTCGGATTCATAAATGAGGATGTTATTAATAATAAATCGCTCCGCATAGTCGGTTCGGTGAAACGATGACTGATAACCCATTAAAATAATGATCAGACCTGTTAGAGCATTGTATTCTTAGTACTCCTATATGGTTTTGGCACGTTCGGATTCATAAATGAGGATGTTATTAATAATAAATCGCTCCGCATAGTCGGTTCGGTGAAACAATGACTGATAACCCATTAAAATAATGATCAGACCTGTTAGAGCATTGTATTCTTAGTACTCCTATATGGTTTTGGCACGTTCGGATTCATAAATGAGGATGTTATTAATAATAAAGCGTTCCGCATAGTCGGTTCAGCGGTGAGTTCGTGCACGACTAAGTCCCACCGGCATAGTCGGTTCGGTCAAACTATGACTGACAACCCATTCCAAAAACGATTGGACTCGTTAGAGCATTGTATTCTTAGTACTCCTATATGGTTTTGGTACGTTCGGATTCATAAATGAGGAAGTTATTAATAATAAATCGTTCCGCATAGTCGGTTCAGCGGTGAGTTCGTGCACGACTAAGTCCCACCGGCATAGTCGGTTCGGTCAAACTATGACTGACAACCCATTCCAAAAACGATTGGACTCGTTAGAGCATTGTATTCTTAGTACTCCTATATGGTTTTGGTACGTTCGGATTCATAAATGAGGAAGTTATTAATAATAAATCGTTCCGCATAGTCGGTTCAGCGGTGAGTTCGTGCACGACTAAGTCCCACCGGCATAGTCGGTTCGGTCAAACTATGACTGACAACCCATTCCAAAAACGATTGGACTCGTTAGAGCATTGTATTCTTAGTACTCCTATATCGTTTTGGCACGTTCGGATTCATAAATGAGGATGTTATTAATAATAAATCGCTCCGCATAGTCGGTTCGGTGAAACAATGACTGATAACCCATTAAAATAATGATCAGACCTGTTAGAGCATTGTATTCTTAGTACTCCTATATGGTTTTGGCACGTTCGGATTCATAAATGAGGATGTTATTAATAATAAATCGCTCCGCATAGTCGGTTCGGTGAAACAATGACTGATAACCCATTAAAATAATGATCAGACCTGTTAGAGCATTGTATTCTTAATACACCTATATGGTTTTGGCACGTTCGGATTCATAAATGAGGATGTTATTAATAATAAATCGTTCCGCATAGTCGGTTCAGCGGTGAGTTCGTGCACGACTAAGTCCCACCGGCATAGTCGGTTCGGTCAAACTATGACTGACAACCCATTCCAAAAACGATTGGACTCGTTAGAGCAGTGTATTCTTAGTACTCCTATATGGTTTTGGTACGTTCGGATTCATAAATGAGGAAGTTATTAATAATAAATCGCTCCGCATAGTCGGTTCGGTGAAACAATGACTGATAACCCATTAAAATAATGATCAGATCTGTTAGAGCATTGTATTCTTAATACACCTATATGGTTTTGGCACGTTCGGATTCATAAATGAGGATGTTATTAATAATAAATCGTTCCGCGCAGTCGGTTCGTTGTGCTACCTTTCGTTTTCGCTCTAAGTCCTGTCACCGGTACATTCGATTTCGCTCTAAGTCCTCTTCGGTACTTTCCAATCGATGAAACGATCACCGACAACTCCTACAAACGGCAATTTTAATCGACAGGAGAACATTTTTCAGGTATATTCGCTACGGTTTATCACGTGCGGTACATTCAGGGTGAAATTAATAAATGTTTATCGTTAATTCAAGTATAAGCACAAGTTCTGGCAGCGTATTGCTTTTCGTATACGTAGCTTAAAGGCAAGTTCTGGCAGCGTATTGCTTTTCGCATACGTGGCTTAAATGCAAGTTCTGACAGCGTATTGCTTTTCGCATACGTGGCTTAATTACAAGTTCTGGCAGCGTATTGCTTTTCGTATACGTGGCTTAAAGGCAAGTTCTGGCAGCGTATTGCTTTTCGCA
>NW_027474410.1:32500-35000 GCF_050947335.1 Megachile rotundata
TAAACTGGTTCAGAGCAGCAAGTTCTTCTGTGAGGTAGGTTTTATATGCTTGTTTCTGTCTTAATTTCTTTATACCGTCTACTGAGCGTCCGGCTTCTTTCGATATTATTGCGTTTATGTCTTTGGATAATAATTTCGATCTGTTAGGAATTGAGGCTTCAAAAGATGCTATAGATTTAATTTCGCTGTCTGAGTACTGGGGACGAGCGGATTTTTGTCTAGTGTGCGCTAACTGTAAGTCTTTACTATTATATTCTTCAGTATGTGCTCGCCGGGTGTGTTGCCTTAAACCTGGGTAAGTTTTGAATTTTGATGAACATATATCACAGGTATAGCCGTCGGGTTGCGGAGGAGGAGCACAACATCTACGAACGTGCTGCGATGCACTTGACGATGTTCTGTCAGTCAAATCGATTAAACAAGAAGGGCATCGTTTAGGGACCTCCAATTTTCGTCGACATGTAGAGTTAGAGCTTGTAGAAGGGGGTAAAACCAGAGGATTTGATACACTCTGGCTGGTGTTTCCACCATCGCTGTCGCCACTGCTAGGGACTGACAGCATCCGAGGCTTGTCTTTCCCATTTTTTGCAGATATCTTTGCCCGAGGGCGTGAGATGGGTGGGGAGCAAACCCAAGCATCCCACTTGGCTTTCGCCGAGTTCGCCGCACGCCGTTTAGCCGTGACTGGGACTGCGATGGTGACGTGAGTCACCCAAACAGCCAACCAGTCACGTTACCGGCAGGTACCACTAGGAGGTAGGTCGTGCGACTTGGATGGGAGAGGCTGAAGGACCTAACGAGAGGTCTGAGTTACGCATTGCCATCCCTGCAACCATGACTCACGCAAGCGACGGAGTTTTTCCCCCGGCGAACCGAAGGAGAAACTCGGAGCGATTTACGCTTAAGAGAGTCATAGTTACTCCCGCCGTTTACCCGCGCTTAATTGAATTTCTTCACGTTGACATTCAGAGCACTGGGCAGAAATCACATTGCGTCATCACCCTTGAGGGCCATCGCAATGCTTTGTTTTAATTAGACAGTCGGATTCCCCTAGTCCGTGCCAGTTCTGAGCTAAGCGTTGAATGGCGGCCGAAGAGGCGAAAAGGACGGCCGAAGCCGTCACAAGAAGCCTCGCAGCAAGGAAGATCCGTTGGCGGCCAAGGCACGGGACCGAGCTCGGATTCCGGGACGCGACGCGAAGTCGCCAACCGTTCACCTCGCCCAGGCCCGGCACGTCAGCCTGGCCAACTTCCCGACCAAGCCCGACACGCCCCGCTCCTCAGAGCCAATCCTTATTCCGAAGTTACGGATCCAATTTGCCGACTTCCCTTACCTACATTAATCTATCGACTAGAGGCTCTTCACCTTGGAGACCTGCTGCGGATATGGGTACGAACCGGCGCGATACCTCCACGTGGCCCTCTCCTGGATTTTCAAGGTCCGAGGGGAAGATCCAGACACCGCCGCAACTGCGGTGCTCTTCGCGTTCCAAACCCTATCTCCCTGCTAGAGGTTTCCAGGGAACTCGAACGCTTATACAGAAAAGAAAACTCTTCCCAGATCTCCCGACGGCGTCTCCAGGTCATTTTGGGTTACCCCGACGAACACTCTTACGAGGGCCCGATTGGTATGCGGTTCCGCTGCCGGGTTCCGGAATAGGAACCGGATTCCCTTTCGCCCGATGGGTGTGTTTCTTCCCAAATCACGCAAAATTATATAAACAACGACGCATCTGCGACGCAACGACGACACGACTTGCGTTCGATAGTTTGTAAGATTTAACCAAGCAAAAAATAGAAAAAAAATCGCTTTCAGGCGTTCGACAACGTCGCATCACGTCGAACGTGAAGTATCCATCGATCCGAACCGCGATCATTTTTTTTCAGCGTTCAAACGTTTTTGTCAATTTATCAATAAAAATGATCATGTTCGAGCGGTGGATTAGGACACAAACACGAAACGACGGCGACGTAAATTGTTATTTAACTGCAATTTTTTTCTCTTTTTAACATTTTTTGCCTTTTGCGCGCGTACGTGCGTGCGAGCGTACGTATGTTTGTCATTTGCGTTCGAAAAGCGTGAATTTTAGGACACCTCATCAACATTAGATTTCTCTTAGGGCTTAGGATCGACTGACTCGTGTGCAACGGCTGTTCACACGAAACCCTTCTCCACGTCAGTCCTCCAGGTCCTCGCTGGAGTATTTGCTACTACCACCAAGATCTGCACCGACGGCGGCTCCAGGCAGGCTCACGCCCAGACCCTTCTGCGCACACCGCCGCGACCCTCCTACTCGTCAAGGCTTCATGGAGAACGGGAACTAAATCCCGTTCCTGCGCACTTGCCGTTGACGGCGGAGTATAGGCGCGACGCTTCAGCGCCATCCATTTTCAGGGCTAGTTGCTTCGGCAGGTGAGTTGTTACACACTCCTTAGCGGATTCCGACTTCCATGGCCACCGTCCTGCTGTCTTAAGCAACCAACGCCTTTCATGGTATCCC
>NW_027474410.1:37500-40000 GCF_050947335.1 Megachile rotundata
GTCCGGGTTTTTCAACGTCCGTCCGGCACAATTATGCACTTCGAGGACTGGACGACCGGAACCCGTATTGGGATCGCGCGGTCTTCCGCTTCTAATCAACGACAACGAAGCGATCTGCGCTTGTAAATGTTAAAAAAACGTGGCGAAGCTACGATCTCGTAATAATTTAACCGTGAAAGAGCTTCCGTCGCACGTTTATTTTTAACTTTTCTCCTCGTTGTATAAACTTTCGCACCGTCGAAAAAAAAATTCGACAATCATTTCAGACAACGTCGGGAGCGCGGAGAAACGCCGTAAACACGCTCTACTCTCGGCTTGCTTCCTTCAATTGGTGTCTAACAATTCTCTCGCAGGGCGAAGAATCATTTTCTCTCTCGTCTAAATATCCTTCTGTAGTTAGGTGTTTTCGACTCGGGAGCGCTCTTTCACGGGCGGTCGTATATGGTCTCTTTTAGGGGTTTAACTAGAAACCACGACTCACGCAAGCCGAGATAAGCGCATTCCGCCGAGAAGATCCTAAAAACTAAGAATTGCGAGATATACGAAAATGTTCTTCTGTCGCCTGTGAAAAAAATGAACACTAGCAAAGAGAGGGCGAGACACGAACGTTCCATTTAACATTCTCCGCGTCAAACGCCGACGAAATGTCCAACCATCGCTCGTACGTTTTCGCCAATTTCGCAAGTTGTTCTCTCTCTCGCGTTCGACCATCGGATCCCGCTCCGAAACGTTCGACTTTTCGGCGTTTAACAGTTTCGTTTTATCTAGTCGAACGACGAGCGGTACCGAAAAAAATTTAACAATGAAGAGAAAACCTTTTGCTGCTAAAGGCAAACGCAAGCAGTCTTTAGTTATATAAACGACCCTCAGCCAGGCGTGGTCCAGGAATTGTATCCGTGGACCGCAATGTGCGTTCGAAATGTCGATGTTCATGTGTCCTGCAGTTCACACGTTGACGCGCAATTAGCTGCGTTCTTCATCGACCCACGAGCCAAGTGATCCACCGTTCAGGGTAATCGTATAAAAATTTTTGTTCATATTTAACAACTCAGCGTCTGAAAACCAGTATGTACGTGATTTATTTAACCTGGTTTATAAATTCGTTCGATTGTCCATAGAATACTAACTCCAATCCAAGCGCAAGATCGAGTATCGGTATTCGGACGTCGTCCCGTCATAGCTCTGTTCACAGATTTACCCGAGCTGATTGATGATTAAGACGACACGATAACGTCCATGGACGGGTAAAGGACCGTATAAAACTACAGAACCGCCGATGAAACAACGCTCTGTGGCGCATTTCTCTTCGTGCGGCGAGTTTTCAGTCCGTTCCGGGTGGTAAAGTCATTCAAAAACCGTGGAAAATACGAAACGCGCTGTCGCGCGTAACACAGAGTCTCCTGCTCGCTGCTTACATATATTGGACGTCTTGGCGGTATCGCGAGATTCGATACGGACACTCCATGGCCGGCGTCAGATCGGTCTACCAACGAAGGAGACTACGCTATCGTTTTCGCTTCTCAGCCGGTCCGTAAAGCGATACGTTACCATATCGTCCGTCGTAAGCAGGCGGACTCTCGTGAAGTTGCGACTTCGTTCGTCGAAGCGGTTTCGTGGTTCGATTTCCATCGGTTACCCGGACACCCCCCGCGTGAAAGCCTCCGTGTCACACTCTAAATTTCGTTTCTCGTTTAACACGAAATAGAGAGAGGCTAAAAGGGGGTGTTCCCTTTGTCCAAAGACAAAATTTATAGAGAGAAAGAAAATAAAATGAGAGTCTCTCACGAAGCGGGCGAAAAAAAAAAAAACAAGAAATTTAACAATTTTTTTTCGCAAACCCATGCATTTCGTTACCAAACGTCCCAAAATATTTCTTTATATTCTCTCTCGTGTTTTCACACGGGGTCGAGAGAGTACGCAACACGAATCAAGAATAAAAATTATAGAAAGGAAAGTCCGATAAGAATATTTCGAGATTCTTATAACCTTCACCTCTTCCTTACTTCTCCGAAATCTCACGCTTTCCTGGCGCGTATCTATTTAACAATTTCGATTCTCTCCTCCTTTTAACTCAGACGTCGCAACGAACGGGTACACCATGCATACGATCCATTTTTTACATAACGAACCTTCTGCCGGTAAAATTCGCGACAGATTCATTTATGTATAGATATATTTTTATATGAGAATGTTCGGGATTTTCCTTCGTGTTCAAGTTGAACATTCTTGTTACGACGACTTTTTGTATTTATCGAAGGATCGTGCGGTACCCGTTAATAAGAAGTAAACGACGTCCCGGGAGAGTCGAAACCTTTCTTATACGCTACGGAAAGAAGAGCCGAGAAGATAGAGAGGAAACTCTCGATTTTCTTTCGTCGGTAAACTTTCGTTCTTTCTATTTACAGCGTTCGACATGAAACGGCGTTGCTCTCTCATTTTTTAAACTTTATTTAACGTTAGCGCTTGTTCGTACGAAACGCGTCGGCGGATACGAAATACG
>NW_027474410.1:42500-46512 GCF_050947335.1 Megachile rotundata
TCGACGGCGCCTTTACAATTTAACAACGACCGATCGACGTTAAGACTCACAATTCTCCTCCTCCTTTTCTCTCTCTCTCTCTCTCTCTCTCGTTTCGATTTT
This sequence comes from Megachile rotundata, assembly GCF_050947335.1. Classification (NCBI taxonomy): domain Eukaryota; kingdom Metazoa; phylum Arthropoda; class Insecta; order Hymenoptera; family Megachilidae; genus Megachile; species Megachile rotundata. The sequence goes on from NW_027474410.1 coordinate 42,603, forward strand.
ATTACGAATCCTCCACAACCTCAATGCCGGAGATTCGAAGAAACGCATATCGACGTAGTAATGCCGAAGAATAATATTCTCTCCGGTTCAAAAAAGTTTTGAAAGCACGTACACACCGCTTTCACGCCGTTCGTCGAAACGTAAGAAGCGCGTAAACCGCACACGCTCGGAACGAATTAATCGATCCCCATTCGGTGTAAGCGCGTAACAAGCACGCTGGACGTTGTGTTCGTTTACTTCAGTTTTTCAGCTTAAACGTTCCCTTTTCTTTTATGATTATTTTTGTACAACTTTTTGTACACGAACCAATTTGCAGCTCTCCTCTTTTTGCCCGTTTCCTTTTCTGGTTCGTAATATTATTTATATTACGTGAAGTTATATTATAAGTCTTTGATATACAATATTTCGTTTAACGACACAACACCGAAATAGCGCGTATAGCGGAGCACGCTGGACAATACGCTATGGCGCGTACAGCGGACATGCTGTTCGTCGAAACGAATCGAAACCGTGTCGATATAAACGTTTCGTTCCTCCACGGGGGTCTCTTTCTCTTATTTTGTATCGATAAAGCGCGTAAAAAAATGCAAATCCTTTCGTGCCAGAAAGATTTCTCGTTGAAAAGTTTTAGAAGCACGTAACACCGCTTTTCATTTCACGCTTTGCATCGAAACGGTATAAGCACGTAAACCACACACGCTCGCTCGTATTGAACCTCCACAATATCGGTGTTCTTTCGCCTTTTTTCATAAATACCATTTTTTGCAATGAACCAATATCAGCTTAAACGTTCCTTTTTTATTTGGTTCTTCTCTCTCCTCTCATGTGTTTCAGTCATATTAAAAATTGTTGTTCCTCCAAACTCTCTCTATTCTCTCTCCTTTCACTCTCTTTGGTATTTTATTTAAGACACACCGATAAAGGTTAGCGCGTACAGTGGCGTGCTGAACGTACCGTGATAGCGCGTACAACGGACATGCTGTTCGAAAAACGAACAAGAGGAAGCACGTACAAAGGTAGCTCGCGCTAGGCATATATCGATACGAAACCTCCGTTTTTAGTCTCTCTTTTCGTCGTGGATATCGAAGAAGCGCGTAAAAGAAAATCCCGCTAAAACTCTCTCCGTGCCGGAAAGTGTGTATCCGTTGAAATTTTGGAAGCACGTACACCCGCTTTCACGCTTTACATCGAAACGGTATAAGCACGTAAACCACACACGCTCCGTATTGAACCTCCACAATATCGGTGTTCTTTCCGCCTTTTTCATAAATACCATTTTTTTGTGATGAACCAATATCAGCTTAAACGTTCCCTTTTTTTATTTGGTTCTTCTCTCATGTGTTTTTCAGTCATATTAAATTTTTGTTCCTCCAAACTCTCTCTTCTATTCTCTCCTTTCAACTCTCTTTGGTATTTTATTTAAGACACACCGATAAAGGTTAGCGCGTACAAGTGGCGTGCTGAACGTACCGTGATAGCGCGTACAACGGACATGCTGTTCGAAAAAAACAAATCGGAGCAAGCACGTGCACAGAGAATTTTAGCTCGCGCTGGGCACATCGATTCTTACAAATCCACCCAAATTTTTATTTTCTCTCTCTCAAAATTTCGTGTCATAGTTACGATACACCGTAATAATATTTTTTGTACGTATAAGCGAAAACTCGATGTAATATCGAGAAATCACCCGTACCGAAAACTCTTCACTTTGGAAGAAGTTTCCATTTCAGAAACCGTTTTTACGAGTCATAGTTACATATTATTTCGTTTCAATATCTCTGCGCTGTACGTATAGTGAAGCATTTATTTAATATTTTACTTCATCGTACCGAAAAACTCTCCGCGAAGAAGAAGTTTTCTCGCGCATCGAGAAAATATTTAGGCGTTCGAGACGCACAAAACATTAAGGGGACGTAATATCATTTCTGAATTTCGGAATAAATATTCCGTTTCAAAATTTTTTAGCCTCTCGACTGAAGGCGTTGTAACGAACAAGTTCGTTCAACACCACTATCTAATTCATTTTTAAAATAAATTTTATAAAACCTTTTTTGGCCCGTTTTAGAACGGTCGGTTTTATTCTATCCCTTTTTAATTTTTAGTAGCCTGTGCCGCTTGAGTCAGTACAACGTACACACCAAAGTGCATACGAGTCACCAGCCTCATGTTAAAGGTTCGTCGCATATGTGCCATTTGGTCTTAGACGCCGACACGCGACAATGCAGTGTGGAGAAAATCCTGCATCGATACCGAGAACACGAACAGTCGAGGCAACACGAAGTTACGCACGAGGAGCGGTGGACTAGTTCTCAACCGAGGTCATAGAATAGCCACGCGCCCGACTCTGTTCCGTCTGGTACGATCGGACCGAACGTCTCCTTATAGGTACCGAACGGCCGGCCGGATGGTCGGCGACGCCGGCCGTTACGCACGGGCGCTTACGATGCTAACGCGCGATCCGAACGTGCCAATTCGAAAGTGCGGTAAAACTTAGCGCGAAAAAATCGATTTTTCAAAAAGTTGTCAAACACGCTAAAAAGTATACGGACGATGTTTTAACAATTATTTTACGAAATTTAATGACAAAATTAATCGAAAAAAAATTTTTTTTCCTTTTCTCGCCAAAATAAATACCAAACGAATTTCTAACGTAATAAACGAGTAACAAATAACAGTATACGTCCAAATAACATACAAGAATCGAGAAAATATTTATATTTTTTCAAAAAATTGAGCAAAAATCTCTCCGCATAGTCGGTTCGGTGCCGAGTCCGAACGTACCAAAGTCCCTCCGGCATAGTCGGTTCGGTGAATCGACGACTAACAACCTATATAAAAAACGATTAAAACCTATAGAATAACGTATCACTAGAACATTTATACCATTTTGGCACGTTCGGATTCATAATTAACGAAATTATCGAAAATTTTTCATTGCGCATAGTCGGTTCGGTGAAAAGGTGACTGACAACCTATATTAAAAATGATTAAAACGTATAGAATAACGCACTACTAGAACATTTATACCATTTTGGCACGTTCGGATTCATAATTAACGAAATTATCCAAAATTTTTCGTTCCGCATAGTCGGTTCGGTGAAACGATGACTGACAACCTATATAAAAAACAATTAAAACCAATAGAATAACGTATTACTAGAACATTTATACAATTTTGGCACGTTCGGATTCATAAATAACAAAATTATTGAAAATTTTTCGTTCCGCATAGTCGGTTCGGTGGACCGTCTGATGCGAGACAATGTCCCACCGGCATAGTCGGTTCGGTGAATCGACGACTGACAACCTATATAAAAAACGATTAAAACCTATAGAATAACGTATCACTAGAACATTTATACCATTTTGGCACGTTCGGATTCATAATTAACGAAATTATCGAAAATTTTTCATTGCGCATAGTCGGTTCGGTGAAAAGGTGACTGACAACCTATATTAAAAATGATTAAAACGTATAGAATAACGCACTACTAGAACATTTATACCATTTTGGCACGTTCGGATTCATAATTAACGAAATTATCCAAAATTTTTCGTTCCGCATAGTCGGTTCGGTGAAACGATGACTGACAACCTATATAAAAAACGATTAAAACCAATAGAATAACGTATTACTAGAACATTTATACAATTTTGGCACGTTCGGATTCATAAATAACAAAATTATTGACAATTTTTCGTTCCGCATAGTCGGTTCGGTGGACCGTCTGATGCGAGACAATGTCCCACCGGCATAGTCGGTTCGGTGAATCGACGACTGACAACCTATATAAAAAACGATTAAAACCTATAGAATAACGTATCACTAGAACATTTATACCATTTTGGCACGTTCGGATTCATAATTGACGAAATTATCGAAAATTTTTCATTGCGCAGAGTCGGTTCG
>NW_027474411.1:0-46490 GCF_050947335.1 Megachile rotundata
CGATAGAACGACAATTACTGTACTTATTACTGTTATTATTATCAATCTAACTCATATTATTAGCCATATTATGCTTATATGATCGATAGAACGACAATTACTATACTCACTACTCTTATTATTATCAATCTAACTCATATTATTAGACATATTATGCTTATATTATCGATAGAACGACAATTACTGTACATATTACTGTTATTATTATCAATCTAACTCATATTATTAGCCATATTATGCATATATGATCGATAGAACGACAATTACTATACTTATTACTCTTACTATTATCAATCTAACTCATATTATTAGCCGTATTATGCATATATGATCGATAGAACGACAATTACTGTACATATTACTCTTATCATTATCGATCTAACTCATATTATTAGCCATATTATGCTTATATTATCGATAGAACGACAATTCCTGTACTTATTACTGTTATTATTATCAATCTAACTCATATTATTAGCCATATTATGCTTAAATGATCGATAGAACGACAATTACTATACTTATTACTATTATTATTATAAATCTTACTCTTATTATTAGCCATATTATGCTTATATGATCGATAGAACGACAATTACTATACTTATTACTCTTATTATTATCAATCTAACTCATATTATTAACTATATTATGCTTATATGATCGAGAGAACGACAATTACTGTACTTATTACTGTTATTATTATCAATCTAACTCATATTATTAGCCATATTATGCATATATGATCGATAGAACGACAATTACTATACTTATTACTCTTTCTATTAGCAATCTAACTCATATTATTAGCCATATTATGCATATATGATCGATAGAACGACAATTACTGTACTTATTACTCTTATCATTATCGATCTAACTCATATTATTAGCCATATTATGCTTATATTATCGATAGAACGACAATTACTGTACTTATTACTGTTATTATTATCAATCTAACTCATATTATTAGCCATATTATGCTTATATGATCGATAGAACGACAATTACTATACTCACTACTCTTATTTTTATCAATCTAACTCATATTATTAGACATATTATGCTTCTATTATCGATAGAACGACAATCACTGTACTTATTAGTGTTATTATTATCAATCTAATTCATATTATTAGCCATATTATGCATATATGATCGATAGAACGACAATTACTATACTTATTACTCTTACTATTATCAATCTAACTCATATTATTAGCCGTATTATGCATATATGATCGATAGAACGACAATTACTGTACTTATTACTCTTATCATTATCGATCTAACTCATATTATTAGCCATATTATGCTTATATTATCGATAGAACGACAATTCCTGTACTTATTACTGTTATTATTATCAATCTAACTCATATTATTAGCCATATTATGCTTAAATGATCGATAGAACGACAATTACTATACTTAACACTATTATTATTATAAATCTTACTCTTATTATTAGCCATATTATGCTTATATGATCGATAGAACGACAATTACTATACTTATTACTCTTATTATTATCAATCTAACTCATATTATTAACTATATTATGCTTATATGATCGAGAGAACGACAATTACTGTACTTATTACTGTTATTATTATCAATCTAACTCATATTATTAGCCATATTATGCATATATGATCGATAGAACGACAATTACTATACTTATTACTCTTTCTATTAGCAATCTAACTCATATTATTAGCCATATTATGCTTATATGATCGATAGAACGACAATTACTATACTCACTACTCTTATTATTATCAATCTAACTCATATTATTAGACATATTATGCTTATATGATCGAGAGAACGACAATTACTGTACTTATTACTGTTATTATTATCAATCTAACTCATATTATTAGCCATATTATGCATATATGATCGATAGAACGACAATTACTATACTTATTACTCTTTCTATTAGCAATCTAACTCATATTATTAGCCATATTATGCATATATGATCGATAGAACGACAATTACTGTACTTATTACTCTTATCATTATCGATCTAACTCATATTATTAGCAATATTATGCTTATATTATCGATAGAACGACAATTACTGTACTTATTACTGTTATTATTATCAATCTAACTCATATTATTAGCCATATTATGCTTATATGATCGATAGAACGACAATTACTATACTCACTACTCTTATTATTATCAATCTAACTCATATTATTAGACATATTATGCTTCTATTATCGATAGAACGACAATCACTGTACTTATTACTGTTATTATTATCAATCTAACTCATATTATTAGCCATATTATGCATATATGATCGATAGAACGACAATTACTGTACTTATTACTCTTATCATTATCGATCTAACTCATATTATTAGCCATATTATGCTTATATTATCGATAGAACGACAATTACTGTACTTATTACTGTTATTATTATCAATCTAACTCATATTATTAGCCATATTATGCATATATGATCGATAGAACGACAATTACTATACTTATTACACTTACTATTATCAATCTAACTCATATTATTAGCCATATTATGCATATATGATCGATAGAACGACAATTACTGTACTTATTACTCTTATCATTATCGATCTAACTCATATTATTAGCCATATTATGCTTATATTATCGATAGAACGACAATTACTGTACTTATTACTGTTATTATTATCAATCTAACTCATATTATTAGCCATATTATGCTTATATGATCGAGAGAACGACAATTACTGTACTTATTACTGTTATTATTATCAATCTAACTCATATTATTAGCCATATTATGCATATATGATCGATAGAACGACAATTACTATACTTATTACTCTTTCTATTAGCAATCTAACTCATATTATTAGCCATATTATGCATATATGATCGATAGAACGACAATTACTGTACTTATTACTCTTATCATTATCGATCTAACTCATATTATTAGCCATATTATGCTTATATTATCGATAGAACGACAATTACTGTACTTATTACTGTTATTATTATCAATCTAACTCATATTATTAGCCATATTATGCTTATATGATCGATAGAACGACAATTACTATACTCACTACTCTTATTATTATCAATCTAACTCATATTATTAGACATATTATGCTTATATTATCGATAGAACGACAATCACTGTACTTATTACTGTTATTATTATCAATCTAACTCATATTATTAGCCGTATTATGCTTAAATGATCGATAGAACGACAATTACTATACTTATTACTCTTATCATTATCGATCTAACTCATATTATTAGCCATATTATGCTTAAATGATCGATAGAACGACAATTACTATACTTATTACTATTATTATTATCAATCTTACTCATATTATTAGCCATATTATGCATATATGATCGATAGAACGACAATTACTGTACTTATTACTCTTATCATTATCGATCTAACTCATATTATTAGCCATATTATGCTTATATTACCGATAGAACGACAATTACTGTACTTATTACTGTTATTATTATCAATCTAACTCATATTATTAGCCATATTATGCATATATGATCGATAGAACGACAATTACTATACTTATTACACTTACTATTATCAATCTAACTCATATTATTAGCCATATTATGCATATATGATCGATAGAACGACAATTACTGTACTTATTACTCTTATCATTATCGATCTAACTCATATTATTAGCCATATTATGCTCATATTATCGATAGAACGACAATTACTGTACTTATTACTGTTATTATTATCAATCTAACTCATATTATTAGCCATATTATGCTTATATGATCGATAGAACGACAATTACTATACTCACTACTCTTATTATTATCAATCTAACTCATATTATTAGACATATTATGCTTATATTATCGATAGAACGACAATTACTGTACATATTACTGTTATTATTATCAATCTAACTCATATTATTAGCCATATTATGCATATATGATCGATAGAACGACAATTACTATACTTATTACTCTTACTATTATCAATCTAACTCATATTATTAGCCGTATTATGCATATATGATCGATAGAACGACAATTACTGTACATATTACTCTTATCATTATCGATCTAACTCATATTATTAGCCATATTATGCTTATATTATCGATAGAACGACAATTCCTGTACTTATTACTGTTATTATTATCAATCTAACTCATATTATTAGCCATATTATGCTTAAATGATCGATAGAACGACAATTACTATACTTATTACTATTATTATTATAAATCTTACTCTTATTATTAGCCATATTATGCTTATATGATCGATAGAACGACAATTACTATACTTATTACTCTTATTATTATCAATCTAACTCATATTATTAACTATATTATGCTTATATGATCGAGAGAACGACAATTACTGTACTTATTACTGTTATTATTATCAATCTAACTCATATTATTAGCCATATTATGCATATATGATCGATAGAACGACAATTACTATACTTATTACTCTTTCTATTAGCAATCTAACTCATATTATTAGCCATATTATGCATATATGATCGATAGAACGACAATTACTGTACTTATTACTCTTATCATTATCGATCTAACTCATATTATTAGCCATATTATGCTTATATTATCGATAGAACGACAATTACTGTACTTATTACTGTTATTATTATCAATCTAACTCATATTATTAGCCATATTATGCTTATATGATCGATAGAACGACAATTACTATACTCACTACTCTTATTTTTATCAATCTAACTCATATTATTAGACATATTATGCTTCTATTATCGATAGAACGACAATCACTGTACTTATTAGTGTTATTATTATCAATCTAATTCATATTATTAGCCATATTATGCATATATGATCGATAGAACGACAATTACTATACTTATTACTCTTACTATTATCAATCTAACTCATATTATTAGCCGTATTATGCATATATGATCGATAGAACGACAATTACTGTACTTATTACTCTTATCATTATCGATCTAACTCATATTATTAGCCATATTATGCTTATATTATCGATAGAACGACAATTCCTGTACTTATTACTGTTATTATTATCAATCTAACTCATATTATTAGCCATATTATGCTTAAATGATCGATAGAACGACAATTACTATACTTAACACTATTATTATTATAAATCTTACTCTTATTATTAGCCATATTATGCTTATATGATCGATAGAACGACAATTACTATACTTATTACTCTTATTATTATCAATCTAACTCATATTATTAACTATATTATGCTTATATGATCGAGAGAACGACAATTACTGTACTTATTACTGTTATTATTATCAATCTAACTCATATTATTAGCCATATTATGCATATATGATCGATAGAACGACAATTACTATACTTATTACTCTTTCTATTAGCAATCTAACTCATATTATTAGCCATATTATGCTTATATGATCGATAGAACGACAATTACTATACTCACTACTCTTATTATTATCAATCTAACTCATATTATTAGACATATTATGCTTATATTATCGATAGAACGACAATTACTGTACTTATTACTGTTATTATTATCAATCTAACTCATATTATTAGCCATATTATGCATATATGATCGATAGAACGACAATTACTGTACTTATTACTCTTACTATTATCAATCTAACTCATATTATTAGCCGTATTATGCATATATGATCGATAGAACGACAAGTACTGTACTTATTACTCTTATCATTATCGATCTAACTCATATTATTAGCCATATTATGCTTATATTATCGATAGAACGACAATTCCTGTACTTATTACTGTTATTATTATCAATCTAACTCATATTATTAGCCATATTATGCTTAAATGATCGATAGAACGACAATTACTATACTTGTTACTATTATTATTATAAATCTTACTCTTATTATTAGCCATATTATGCTTATATGATCGATAGAACGACAATTACTATACTTATTACTCTTATTATTATCAATCTAACTCATATTATTAACTATATTATGCTTATATGATCGAGAGAACGACAATTACTGTACTTATTACTGTTATTATTATCAATCTAACTCATATTATTAGCCATATTATGCATATATGATCGATAGAACGACAATTACTATACTTATTACTCTTTCTATTAGCAATCTAACTCATATTATTAGCCATATTATGCATATATGATCGATAGAACGACAATTACTGTACTTATTACTCTTATCATTATCGATCTAACTCATATTATTAGCCATATTATGCTTATATTATCGATAGAACGACAATTACTGTACTTATTACTGTTATTATTATCAATCTAACTCATATTATTAGCCATATTATGCTTATATGATCGATAGAACGACAATTACTATACTCACTACTCTTATTATTATCAATCTAACTCATATTATTAGACATATTATGCTTCTATTATCGATAGAACGACAATCACTGTACTTATTACTGTTATTATTATCAATCTAACTCATATTATTAGCCATATTATGCATATATGATCGATAGAACGACAATTACTGATCTTATTACTCTTATCATTATCGATCTAACTCATATTATTAGCCATATTATGCTTATATTATCGATAGAACGACAATTACTGTACTTATTACTGTTATTATTATCAATCTAACTCATATTATTAGCCATATTATGCATATATGATCGATAGAACGACAATTACTATACTTATTACACTTACTATTATCAATCTAACTCATATTATTAGCCATATTATGCATATATGATCGATAGAACGACAATTACTGTACTTATTACTCTTATCATTATCGATCTAACTCATATTATTAGCCATATTATGCTTATATTATCGATAGAACGACAATTACTGTACTTATTACTGTTATTATTATCAATCTAACTCATATTATTAGCCATATTATGCTTATATGATCGATAGAACGACAATTACTATACTCACTACTCTTATTATTATCAATCTAACTCATATTATTAGACATATTATGCTTATATTATCGATAGAACGACAATTACTGTACTTATTACTGTTATTATTATCAATCTAACTCATATTATTAGCCATATTATGCATATATGATCGATAGAACGACAATTACTATACTTATTACTCTTACTATTATCAATCTAACTCATATTATTAGCCGTATTATGCATATATGATCGATAGAACGACAATTACTGTACTTATTACTCTTATCATTATCGATCTAACTCATATTATTAGCCATATTATGCTTATATTATCGATAGAACGACAATTCCTGTACTTATTACTGTTATTATTATCAATCTAACTCATATTATTAGCCATATTATGCTTAAATGATCGATAGAACGACAATTACTATACTTATTACTATTATTATTATAAATCTTACTCTTATTATTAGCCATATTATGCTTATATGATCGATAGAACGACAATTACTATACTTATTACTCTTATTATTATCAATCTAACTCATATTATTAACTATATTATGCTTATATGATCGAGAGAACGACAATTACTGTACTTATTACTGTTGTTATTATCAATCTAACTCATATTATTAGCCATATTATGCATATATGATCGATAGAACGACAATTACTATACTTATTACTCTTTCTATTAGCAATCTAACTCATATTATTAGCCATATTATGCATATATGATCGATAGAACGACAATTACTGTACTTATTACTATTATTATTATAAATCTTACTCATATTATTAGCCATATTATGCTTATATGATCGATAGAACGACAATTACTATACTTATTACTCTTATTATTATCAATCTAACTCATATTATTAACCATATTATGCTTAAATGATCGATAGAACGACAATTACTATACTTATTACTATTATTATTATCAATCTTACTCATATTATTAGCCACATTATGCATATATGATCGATAGAACGACAATTACTGTACTTATTACTCTTATCATTATCGATCTAACTCATATTATTAGCCATATTATGCTTACTTTATCGATAGACCGACAATTACTGTACTTATTACTGTTATTATTATCAATCTAACTCATATTATTAGCCATATTATGCTTAAATGATCGATAGAACGACAATTACTATACTTATTACTGTTATTATTATCAATCTAACTCATATTATTAGCCATATTATGCATATATGATCGATAGAACGACAATTACTATACTTATTACACTTACTATTATCAATCTAACTCATATTATTAGCCATATTATGCATATATGATCGATAGAACGACAATTACTGTACTTATTACTCTTATCATTATCGATCTAACTCATATTATTAGCCATATTATGCTTATATTATCGATAGAACGACAATTACTGTACTTATTACTGTTATTATTATCAATCTAACTCATATTATTAGCCATATTATGCTTAAATGATCGATAGAACGACAATTACTATACTTATTACTATTATTATTATAAATCTTACTCATATTATTAGCCATATTATGCTTATATGATCGATAGAACGACAATTACTATACTTATTACTCTTATTATTATCAATCTAACTCATATTATTAACCATATTATGCTTAAATGATCGATAGAACGACAATTACTATACTTATTACTCTTACTATTATCAATCTAACTCATATTATTAGCCATATTATGCACATATGATCGATAGAACGACAATTACTGTACTTATTACTCTTATCATTATCGACCTAACTCATATTATTAGCCATATTATGCTTATATTATCGATAGAACGACAATTACTGTACTTATTACTGTTATTATTATCAATTTAACTCATATTATTAGCCATATTATGCTTAAATGATCGATAGAACGACAATTACTATACATATTACTATTATTATTATCAATCTTACTCATATTATTAGCCATATTATGCATATATGATCGATAGAACGACAATTACTGTACTTATTACTCTTATCATTATCGATCTAACTCATATTATTAACCATATTATGCTAATATGATCGATAGAACGACAATTACTATACTAATTACACTCACTATTATCAATCTAACTCATATTATTAAATCGATAGAACGACAATTACTGTACTTATTACTCTTATCATTATCGATCTAACTCATATTATTAGCCATATTATGCTTATATTATCGATAGAACGACAATTACTGTACTTATTACTGTTATTATTGTCAATCTAACTCATATTATTAGCCATATTATGCTTAAATGATCGATAGAACGACAATTTCTATACTTATTACTGTTATTATTATCAATCTAACTCATATTATTAGCCATATTATGCATATATGATCGATAGAACGACAATTACTATACTTATTACACTTACTATTATCAATCTAACTCATATTATTAGCCATATTATGCATATATGATCGATAGAACGACAATTACTGTACTTATTACTCTTATCATTATCGATCTAACTCATATTATTAGCCATATTATGCTTATATTATCGATAGAACGACAATTACTGTACTTATTACTGTTATTATTATCAATCTAACTCATATTATTAGCCGTATTATGCTTAAATGATCGATAGAACGACAATTACTATACTTATTACTCTTATCATTATCGATCTAACTCATATTATTAGCCATATTATGCTTATATGATCGATAGAACGACAATTACTATACTTATTACTCTTATTATTATCAATCTAACTCATATTATTAACCATATTATGCTAATATGATCGATAGAACGACAATTACTATACTAATTACACTCACTATTATCAATCTAACTCATATTATTAACCATCTTATGCTTATATGATCGATAGAACGACAATTACTATACTTATTACTCTTACTACTATCAATCTAATTCATATTATTAGCCATATTATGCTTATATGATCGATAGAACGACAATTACTGTACTTATTACTCTTATCATTATCGATCTAACTCATATTATCAGCCATATTATGCTTATATGATCGATAGAACGACAATTACTATACTTATTACTCTTATCATTATCGATCTAACTCATATTATTAGCCATATTATGCTTATATTATCGATAGAACGACAATTACTGTACTTATTACTGTTATTATTATCAATCTAACTCATATTATTAGCCATATTATGCATATATGATCGATAGAACGACAATTACTATACTTATTACACTTACTATTATCAATCTAACTCATATTATTAGCCACATTATGCTTATATGATCGATAGAACGACAATTACTATACTTATTACTCTTACTATTATCGATCTAACTCATATTATTAGCCATATTATGCATATATGATAGATAGAACGACAATTACTGTACTTATTACTCTTATCATTATCGATCTAACTCATATTATTAGCCATATTATGCTTATATTATTGATAGAACGACAATTACTGTACTTATTACTGTTATTATTATCAATTTAACTCATATTATTAGACATATTATGCTTTAATGATCGATAGAACGACAATTACTATACTTATTACTATTATTATTATCAATCTTACTCATATTATTAGCCATATTATGCATATATGATCGATAGAACGACAATTACCGTACTTATTACGCTTATCATTATTGATCTAACTCATATTATTAGCCATATTATGCTTATATTATCGATAGAACGACAATTACTGTACTTATTACTCTTATTATTATCAATCTAACTCATATTACTAGCCATATTATGCTTAAATGATCGATAGAACGACAATTACTATACTTATTACTCTTATTATTATCAATCTAACTCATATTATTAGCCATATTATGCTTATATGATCGATAGAACGACAATTACTATACTTATTACTCTTATTATTATCAATCTATCTCATATTATTAGCCATATTATGCTTATATGATCGATAGAACGACAATTACTATACTCACTACTCTTATTATTATCAATCTAACTCATATTATTAGATATATTATGCTTATATTACCGATAGAACGACAATTACTGTACTTATTACTGTTATTATTATCAATCTAACTCATATTATTAGCCATATTATGCATATATGATCGATAGAACGACAATTACTATACTTATTACACTTACTATTATCAATCTAACTCATATTATTAGCCATATTATGCTTATATGATCGACAGAACGACAATTACTATACTTATTACTCTTTCTATTATCAATCTAACTCATATTATTAGCCATATTATGCATATATGATCGATAGAACGACAATTACTGTACTTATTACTCTTATCATTATCGATCTAACTCATATTATTAGCCATATTATGCTTATATTACCGATAGAACGACAATTACTGTACTTATTACTGTTATTATTATCAATTTAACTCATATTATTAGCCATATTATGCTTAAATGATCGATAGAACGACAATTACTATACTTATTACTATTATTATTATCAATCTTACTCATATTATTAGCCATATTATGCATATATGATCGATATAACGACAATTACTGTACTTATTACTCTTATCATTATCGATCTAACTCATATTATTAGCCATATTATGCTTATATTATCGATAGAACGACAATTACTGTACTTATTACTGTTATTATTATCAATTTAACTCATATTATTAGCTATATTATACTTAAATGATCGATAGAACTACAATTACTATACTTATTACTATTATTATTAT
Organism: Megachile rotundata; assembly: GCF_050947335.1. Taxonomy (NCBI): domain Eukaryota; kingdom Metazoa; phylum Arthropoda; class Insecta; order Hymenoptera; family Megachilidae; genus Megachile; species Megachile rotundata. Next base: position 11,728 of record NW_027474411.1, read on the forward strand.
CAATCTTACTCATATTATTAGCCATATTATGCATATATGATCGATAGAACGACAATTACTGTACTTATTACTGTTATTATTATCAATCTAACTCATATTATTAGCCATATTATGCATATATGTCGATAGAACGGCAATTACTATACTTATTACACTTACTATTATCAATCTAACTCATATTATTAGCCATATTATGCATATATGATCGATAGAACGACAATTACTGTACTTATTACTCTTATCATTTTCGATCTAACTCATATTATTAGCCATATTATGCTTATATGATCGACAGAACGACAATTACTATACTTATTATTCTAATTTTTATCAACCTAACTCATATTATTACCCATATTATGCTTAAATGATCGATAGAACGACAATTACTATGCTTATTACTCTTATTATTATGAATCTTACTCATATTATTAACCATATTATGCTTATATGATCGATATAACGACAATTACTGTACTTATTACTCTTATCATTATCGATCTAACTCATATTATTAGCCATATTATGCTTATATTATCGATAGAACGACAATTACTGTACTTATTACTGTTATTATTATCAATTTAACTCATATTATTAGCTATATTATACTTAAATGATCGATAGAACTACAATTACTATACTTATTACTATTATTATTATCAATCTTACTCATATTATTAGCCATATTATGCATATATGATCGATAGAACGACAATTACTGTACTTATTACTGTTATTATTATCAATCTAACTCATATTATTAGCCATATTATGCATATATGATCGATAGAACGACAATTACTATACTTATTACACTTACTATTATCAATCTAACTCATATTATTAGCCATATTATGCATATATGATCGATAGAACGACAATTACTGTACTTATTACTCTTATCATTATCGATCTAACTCATATTATTAGCCATATTATGCTTATATGATCGATAGAACGACAATTACTGTACATATTACTCTTATCATTTTCGATCTAACTCATATTATTAGCCATATTATGCTTATATGATCGACAGAACGACAATTACTATACTTATTATTCTTATTTTTATCAACCTAACTCATATTATTACCCATATTATGCTTAAATGATCGATAGAACGACAATTACTATGCTTATTACTCTTATTATTATGAATCGTACTCATATTATTAACCATATTATGCAGATATGATCGATAGAACTACAATTACTATACTCATTACTCTTATTATTATCAATCTAACTCATATTATTAGCCATATTATGCTTATATGATCGATAGAACGACAATTACTGTACTTATTACTCTTATCATTATCGATCTAACTCATATTATTAGCCATATTATGCTTAAATGATCGATAGAACGACAATTACTATACATATTACTATTATTATTATAAATCTTACTCATATTATTAGCCATATTATGCTTATATGATCGATAGAACGACAATTACTGTACTTATTACTCTTATCATTTTCGATCTAACTCACATTATTAGCCATATTATGCTTATATGATCGACAGAACGACAATTACTATACTTATTATTCTTATTATTATGAATCTAACTCATATTATTAACCATATTATGCAGATATGATCGATAGAACTACAATTACTATACTCATTACTCTTATTATTATCAATCTAACTCATATTATTAGCCATATTATGCTTATATGATCGATAGAACGACAATTACTGTACTTATTACTCTTATCATTATCGATCTAACTCATATTATTAGCCATATTATGCTTATATGATCGATAGAACGACAATTACTATACTTATTACTCTTATTATTATCAACCTAACTCATATTATTAGCCATATTATGCTTATATGATCGATAGAACGACAATTACTATGCTTATTATTCTTATTTTTATCAACCTAACTCATATTATTAGCCATATTATGCTTAAATGATCGATAGACCGACAATTACTATACTTATTACTATTATTATTATCAATCTTACTCATATTATTAGCCATATTATGATTATATGATCGATAGAACGACAATTACTGTACTTATTACTCTTTCTATTATCAATTTAACTCATATTATTAGCCATATTATGCATATATGATCGATAGAACGACAATTACTGTACTTATTACTCTTATCATTATCGATCTAACTCATATTATTAGCCATATTATGCTTATATTATCGATAGAACGACAATTACTGTACTTATTACTGTTATTATTATCAATCTAACTCATATTATTAGCCATATTATGCTTAAATGATCGATAGAACGACAATTACTATACATATTACTATTATTATTATAAATCTTACTCATATTATTAGCCATATTATGCTTATATGATCGATAGAACGACAATTACGGTACTTATTACTCTTATCATTTTCGATATAACTCACATTATTAGCCATATTATGCTTATATGATCGACAGAACGACAATTACTATACTTATTATTCTTATTTTTATCAACCTAACTCATACTATTACCCATATTATGCTTAAATGATCGATAGAACGACAATTACTATACTTATTACTCTTATTATTATGAATCTAACTCATATTATTAGCCATATTATGCATATATGACCGATAGAACGACAATTACTGTACTTATTACTCTTATCATTATCGATCTAACTCATATTATTAGCCATATTATGCTTATATTATCGATAGAACGACAATTGCTGTACTTATTACTGTTATTATTATCAATTTAACTCATATTATTAGCCATATTATGCTTAAATGATCGATAGAACGACAATTACTATACTTATTACTATTATTATTATGAATCTTACTCATATTATTAGCCATATTATGCATATATGATCGATATAACGACAATTACTGTACTTATTACTCTTATCATTATCGATCTAACTCATATTATTAGCCATATTATGCTTATATTATCGATAGAACGACAATTACTGTACTTATTACTGTTATTATTATCAATTTAACTCATATTATTAGCTATATTATACTTAAATGATCGATAGAACTACAATTACTATACTTATTACTATTATTATTATCAATCTTACTCATATTATTAGCCATATTATGCATATATGATCGATAGAACGACAATTACTGTACTTATTACTGTTATTATTATCAATCTAACTCATATTATTAGCCATATTATGCATATATGATCGATAGAACGACAATTACTGTACTTATTACTCTTATCATTATCGATCTAACTCATATTATTAGCCATATTATGCTTAAATGATCGATAGAACGACAATTACTATACATATTACTATTATTATTATAAATCTTACTCATATTATTAGCCATATTATGCTTATATGATCGATAGAACGACAATTACTGTACTTATTACTCTTATCATTTTCGATCTAACTCACATTATTAGCCATATTATGCTTATATGATCGACAGAACGACAATTACTATACTTATTATTCTTATTATTATGAATCTAACTCATATTATTAACCATATTATGCAGATATGATCGATAGAACTACAATTACTATACTCATTACTCTTATTATTATCAATCTAACTCATATTATTAGCCATATTATGCTTATATGATCGATAGAACGACAATTACTGTACTTATTACTCTTATCATTATCGATCTAACTCATATTATTAGCCATATTATGCTTATATGATCGATAGAACGACAATTACTATACTTATTACTCTTATTATTATCAACCTAACTCATATTATTAGCCATATTATGCTTATATGATCGATAGAACGACAATTACTATGCTTATTATTCTTATTTTTATCAACCTAACTCATATTATTAGCCATATTATGCTTAAATGATCGATAGACCGACAATTACTATACTTATTACTATTATTATTATCAATCTTACTCATATTATTAGCCATATTATGATTATATGATCGATAGAACGACAATTACTGTACTTATTACTCTTTCTATTATCAATTTAACTCATATTATTAGCCATATTATGCATATATGATCGATAGAACGACAATTACTGTACTTATTACTCTTATCATTATCGATCTAACTCATATTATTAGCCATATTATGCTTATATTATCGATAGAACGACAATTACTGTACTTATTACTGTTATTATTATCAATCTAACTCATATTATTAGCCATATTATGCTTAAATGATCGATAGAACGACAATTACTATACATATTACTATTATTATTATAAATCTTACTCATATTATTAGCCATATTATGCTTATATGATCGATAGAACGACAATTACTGTACTTATTACTCTTATCATTTTCGATATAACTCACATTATTAGCCATATTATGCTTATATGATCGACAGAACGACAATTACTATACTTATTATTCTTATTTTTATCAACCTAACTCATATTATTACCCATATTATGCTTAAATGATCGATAGAACGACAATTACTATACTTATTACTCTTATTATTATGAATCTAACTCATATTATTAGCCATATTATGCATATATGACCGATAGAACGACAATTACTGTACTTATTACTCTTATCATTATCGATCTAACTCATATTATTAGCCATATTATGCTTATATTATCGATAGAACGACAATTACTGTACTTATTACTGTTATTATTATCAATTTAACTCATATTATTAGCCATATTATGCTTAAATGATCGATAGAACGACAATTACTATACTTATTACTATTATTATTATGAATCTTACTCATATTATTAGCCATATTATGCATATATGATCGATATAACGACAATTACTGTACTTATTACTCTTATCATTATCGATCTAACTCATATTATTAGCCATATTATGCTTATATTATCGATAGAACGACAATTACTGTACTTATTACTGTTATTATTATCAATTTAACTCATATTATTAGCTATATTATACTTAAATGATCGATAGAACTACAATTACTATACTTATTACTATTATTATGATCAATCTTACTCATATTATTAGCCATATTATGCATATATGATCGATAGAACGACAATTACTGTACTTATTACTGTTATTATTATCAATCTAACTCATATTATTAGCCATATTATGCATATATGATCGATAGAACGACAATTACTATACTTATTACACTTACTATTATCAATCTAACTCATATGATTAGCCATATTATGCATATATGATCGATAGAACGACAATTACTGTACTTATTACTCTTATCATTATCGATCTAACTCATATTATTAGCCATATTATGCTTATATTATCGATAGAACGACAATTACTGTACTTATTACTGTTATTATTATCAATCTAACTCATATTATTAGCCATATTATGCTTAAATGATCGATAGAACGACAATTACTATACATATTACTATTATTATTATAAATCTTACTCATATTATTAGCCATATTATGCTTATATGATCGATAGAACGACAATTACTGTACTTATTACTCTTATCATTTTCGATCTAACTCATATTATTAGCCATATTATGCTTATATGATCGACAGAACGACAATTACTATACTTATTATTCTTATTTTTATCAACCTAACTCATATTATTACCCATATTATGCTTAAATGATCGATAGAACGACAATTACTATACTTATTACTCTTATTATTATGAATCTAACTCATATTATTAACCATATTATGCAGATATGATCGATAGAACTACAATTACTATACTCATTACTCTTATTATTATCAATCTAACTCATATTATTAGCCATATTATGCTTATATGATCGATAGAACGACAGTTACTGTACTTATTACTCTTATCATTATCGATCTAACTCATATTATTAGCCATATTATGCTTATATGATCGATAGAACGACAATTACTATACTTATTACTCTTATTATTATCAATCTAACTCATATTATTAGCCATATTATGCAGATATGATCGATAGAACGACAATTACTATACTTATTACACTCACTATTATCAATCTAACTCATATTATTAACAATATTATGCAGATATGATTGATAGCACGACATTTACTATACTTATTACTCTTATTATTATCAACCTAACTCATATTATTAGCCATATTATGCATATATGATCGATAGAACGACAATTACTATACTTATTACTATTATTATTATCAATCTTACTCATATTATTAGCCATATTATGCTTATATGATCGATAGAACGACAATTACTATACTTATTACTCTTACTATTATCAATCTAAATCAAATTATTAACCATATTATGCTTATATTATCGATAGAACGACAATTACTGTACTTATTACTCTTATCATTATCGATCTAACTCATATTATTAGCCATATTATGCTTATATTATCGATAGAACGACAATTACTGTACTTATTACTGTTATCATTATCAATTTAACTCATATTATTAGCTATATTATACTTAAATGATCGATAGAACTACAATTACTATACTTATTACTATTATTATTATCAATCTTACTCATATTATTAGCCATATTATGCATATATGATCGATAGAACGACAATTACTGTACTTATTACTGTTATTATTATCAATCTAACTCATATTATTAGCCATATTATGCATATATGATCGATAGAACGACAATTACTATACTTATTACACTTACTATTATCAATCTAACTCATATGATTAGCCATATTATGCATATATGATCGATAGAACGACAATTACTGTACTTATTACTCTTATCATTATCGATCTAACTCATATTATTAGCCATATTATGCTTAAATGATCGATAGAACGACAATTACTATACTTATTACTCTTATTATTATGAATCTAACTGATATTATTAGCCATATTATGCATATATGACCGATAGAACGACAATTACTGTACTTATTACTCTTATCATTATCGATCTAACTCATATTATTAGCCATATTATGCTTATATTATCGATAGAACGACAATTACTGTACTTATTACTGTTATTATTATCAATTTAACTCATATTATTAGCCATATTATGCTTAAATGATCGATAGAACGACAATTACTATACTTATTACTATTATTATTATGAATCTTACTCATATTATTAGCCATATTATGCATATATGATCGATATAACGACAATTACTGTACTTATTACTCTTATCATTATCGATCTAACTCATATTATTAGCCATATTATGCTTATATTATCGATAGAACGACAATTACTGTACTTATTACTGTTATTATTATCAATTTAACTCATATTATTAGCTATATTATACTTAAATGATCGATAGAACTACAATTACTATACTTATTACTATTATTATTATCAATCTTACTCATATTATTAGCCATATTATGCATATATGATCGATAGAACGACAATTACTGTACTTATTACTGTTATTATTATCAATCTAACTCATATTATTAGCCATATTATGCATATATGATCGATAGAACGACAATTACTGTACTTATTACTCTTATCATTATCGATCTAACTCATATTATTAGCCATATTATGCTTAAATGATCGATAGAACGACAATTACTATACATATTACTATTATTATTATAAATCTTACTCATATTATTAGCCATATTATGCTTATATGATCGATAGAACGACAATTACTGTACTTATTACTCTTATCATTTTCGATCTAACTCACATTATTAGCCATATTATGCTTATATGATCGACAGAACGACAATTACTATACTTATTATTCTTATTATTATGAATCTAACTCATATTATTAACCATATTATGCAGATATGATCGATAGAACTACAATTACTATACTCATTACTCTTATTATTATCAATCTAACTCATATTATTAGCCATATTATGCTTATATGATCGATAGAACGACAATTACTGTACTTATTACTCTTATCATTATCGATCTAACTCATATTATTAGCCATATTATGCTTATATGATCGATAGAACGACAATTACTATACTTATTACTCTTATTATTATCAACCTAACTCATATTATTAGCCATATTATGCTTATATGATCGATAGAACGACAATTACTATGCTTATTATTCTTATTTTTATCAACCTAACTCATATTATTAGCCATATTATGCTTAAATGATCGATAGACCGACAATTACTATACTTATTACTATTATTATTATCAATCTTACTCATATTATTAGCCATATTATGATTATATGATCGATAGAACGACAATTACTGTACTTATTACTCTTTCTATTATCAATTTAACTCATATTATTAGCCATATTATGCATATATGATCGATAGAACGACAATTACTGTACTTATTACTCTTATCATTATCGATCTAACTCATATTATTAGCCATATTATGCTTATATTATCGATAGAACGACAATTACTGTACTTATTACTGTTATTATTATCAACCTAACTCATATTATTACCCATATTATGCTTAAATGATCGATAGAACGACAATTACTATACTTATTACTCTTATTATTATGAATCTAACTCATATTATTAGCCATATTATGCATATATGACCGATAGAACGACAATTACTGTACTTATTACTCTTATCATTATCGATCTAACTCATATTATTAGCCATATTATGCTTATATTATCGATAGAACGACAATTACTGTACTTATTACTGTTATTATTATCAATTTAACTCATATTATTAGCCATATTATGCTTAAATGATCGATAGAACGACAATTACTATACTTATTACTATTATTATTATGAATCTTACTCATATTATTAGCCATATTATGCATATATGATCGATATAACGACAATTACTGTACTTATTACTCTTATCATTATCGATCTAACTCATATTATTAGCCATATTATGCTTATATTATCGATAGAACGACAATTACTGTACTTATTACTGTTATTATTATCAATTTAACTCATATTATTAGCTATATTATACTTAAATGATCGATAGAACTACAATTACTATACTTATTACTATTATTATGATCAATCTTACTCATATTATTAGCCATATTATGCATATATGATCGATAGAACGACAATTACTGTACTTATTACTGTTATTATTATCAATCTAACTCATATTATTAGCCATATTATGCATATATGATCGATAGAACGACAATTACTATACTTATTACACTTACTATTATCAATCTAACTCATATGATTAGCCATATTATGCATATATGATCGATAGAACGACAATTACTGTACTTATTACTCTTATCATTATCGATCTAACTCATATTATTAGCCATATTATGCTTATATTATCGATAGAACGACAATTACTGTACTTATTACTGTTATTATTATCAATCTAACTCATATTATTAGCCATATTATGCTTAAATGATCGATAGAACGACAATTACTATACATATTACTATTATTATTATAAATCTTACTCATATTATTAGCCATATTATGCTTATATGATCGATAGAACGACAATTACTGTACTTATTACTCTTATCATTTTCGATCTAACTCATATTATTAGCCATATTATGCTTATATGATCGACAGAACGACAATTACTATACTTATTATTCTTATTTTTATCAACCTAACTCATATTATTACCCATATTATGCTTAAATGATCGATAGAACGACAATTACTATACTTATTACTCTTATTATTATGAATCTAACTCATATTATTAACCATATTATGCAGATATGATCGATAGAACTACAATTACTATACTCATTACTCTTATTATTATCAATCTAACTCATATTATTAGCCATATTATGCTTATATGATCGATAGAACGACAGTTACTGTACTTATTACTCTTATCATTATCGATCTAACTCATATTATTAGCCATATCATGCTTATATGATCGATAGAACGACAATTACTATACTTATTACTCTTATTATTATCAATCTAACTCATATTATTAGCCATATTATGCAGATATGATCGATAGAACGACAATTACTATACTTATTACACTCACTATTATCAATCTAACTCATATTATTAACAATATTATGCAGATATGATTGATAGCACGACATTTACTATACTTATTACTCTTATTATTATCAACCTAACTCATATTATTAGCCATATTATGCATATATGATCGATAGAACGACAATTACTATACTTATTACTATTATTATTATCAATCTTACTCATATTATTAGCCATATTATGCTTATATGATCGATAGAACGACAATTACTATACTTATTACTCTTACTATTATCAATCTAAATCAAATTATTAACCATATTATGCTTATATTATCGATAGAACGACAATTACTGTACTTATTACTCTTATCATTATCGATCTAACTCATATTATTAGCCATATTATGCTTATATTATCGATAGAACGACAATTACTGTACTTATTACTGTTATTATTATCAATTTAACTCATATTATTAGCTATATTATACTTAAATGATCGATAGAACTACAATTACTATACTTATTACTATTATTATTATCAATCTTACTCATATTATTAGCCATATTATGCATATATGATCGATAGAACGACAATTACTGTACTTATTACTGTTATTATTATCAATCTAACTCATATTATTAGCCATATTATGCATATATGATCGATAGAACGACAATTACTATACTTATTACACTTACTATTATCAATCTAACTCATATGATTAGCCATATTATGCATATATGATCGATAGAACGACAATTACTGTACTTATTACTCTTATCATTATCGATCTAACTCATATTATTAGCCATATTATGCTTATATTATCGATAGAACGACAATTACTATACTCATTACTCTTATTATTATCAATCTAACTCATATTATTAGCCATATTATGCTTATATGATCGATAGAACGACAGTTACTGTACTTATTACTCTTATCATTATCGATCTAACTCATATTATTAGCCATATTATGCTTATATGATCGATAGAACGACAATTACTATACTTATTACTCTTATTATTATCAATCTAACTCATATTATTAGCCATATTATGCATATATGATCGATAGAACGACAATTACTATACTTATTACTATTATTATTATCAATCTTACTCATATTATTAGCCATATTATGCTTATATGATCGATAGAACGACAATTACTATACTTATTACTCTTACTATTATCAATCTAAATCAAATTATTAACCATATTATGCTTATATTATCGATAGAACGACAATTACTGTACTTATTACTCTTATCATTATCGATCTAACTCATATTATTAGCCATATTATGCTTATATTATCGATAGAATGACAATTACTGTACTTATTACTGTTATTATTATCAATCTAACTCATATTATTAACCATATTATGCTTAAATGATCGATAGAACGACAATTACTATTCTTATTACTATTATTATTATCAATCTTACTCATATTATTAGCCACATTATGCATATATGATCGATAGAACGACAATTACTGTACTTATTACACTTACTATTATCAATCTAACTCATATTATTAGCCATATTATGCATATATGATCGATAGAACGACAATTACTGTACTTATTACTCTTATCATTATCGATCTAACTCATATTATTAGCCATATTATGCTTATATTATCGATAGAACGACAATTACTGTACTTATTACTGTTATTATTATCAATCTAACTCATATTATTAGCCATATTATGCTTATATGATCGATAGAACGACAATTACTATACTCACTACTCTTATTATTATCAATCTAACTCATATTATTAGACATATTATGCTTATATTATCGATAGAACGACAATTACTGTACTTATTACTGTTATTATTATCAATCTAACTCATATTATTAGCCATATTATGCATATATGATCGATAGAACGACAATTACTATACATATTACACTTACTATTATCAATCTAACTCATATTATTAGCCATATTATGCATATATGATCGATAGAACGACAATTACTGTACTTATTGCTCTTATCATTATCGATCTAACTCATATTATTAGCCATATTATGCTTATATTATCGATAGAACGACAATTACAGTACTTATTACTGTTATTATTATCAATCTAACTCATATTATTAGCCATATTATGCTTAAATGATCGATAGAACGACAATTACTATACTTATTACTATTATTATTATAAATCTTACTCATATTATTAGCCATATTATGCTTATATGATCGACAGAACGACAATTACTATACTTATTACTCTCATTATTCTCAATGTAACTCATATTATTAACCATATTATGCTTATATGATCGAGAGAACGACAATTACTATAATTATTACTCTTATTATTATCAATCTAACTCATATTACTAGCCATATTATGCTTAAATGATCGATAGAACGACAATTACTATATTTATTACTCTTATTATTATCAATCTAACTCATATTATTAGCCATATTATGCTTATATGATCGATAGAACGACAATTACTATACTCACTACTCTTATTATTATCAATCTAACTCATATTATTAGCCATATTATGCTTATATGATCGACAGAACGACAATTACTATACTTATTACACTTACTGTTATCAATCTAACTCATATTATTAGCCATATTATGCTTATATGATCGATAGAACGACAATTACTATACTCACTACTCTTACTATTATCAACCTAACTCATATTATTAGCCATATTATGCTTAAATGATCGCTAGAACGACAATTACTATACTTATTACTCTCATTATTATGAGTCTAACTCATATTATTAACCATATTATGCTTATATTATCGATAGAACGACAATTACTGTACTTATTACTGTTATTATTATCAATCTAACTCATATTATTAGCCATATTATGCATATATGATCGATAGAACGACAATTACTCTACTTATTACACTTACTATTATCAATCTAACTCATATTATTAGCCATATTATGCATATATGATCGATAGAACGACAATTACTGTACTTATTACTCTTATCATTATCGATCTAACTCATATTATTAGCCATATTATGCTTATATGATCGATAGAACGACAATTACTGTACTTATTACTCTTATCATTATCGATCTAACTCATATTATTAGCCATATTATGCACATATGATCGATAGAACGACAATTACTGTACTTATTACTCTTATCATTATTGATCTAACTCATATTATTAGCCGTATTATGCTTATATGATCGATAGAACGACAATTACTATACTTATTACTCTTACTATTATCAATCTAACTCATATTATTAGCCATATTATGCACATATGATCGATAGAACGACAATTACTGTACTTATTACTCTTATCATTATCGATCTAACTCATATTATTAGCCGTATTATGCTTATATTATCGATAGAACGACAATTACTGTACTTATTACTGTTATTATTATCAATCTAACTCATATTATTAGCCATATTATGCAGATATGATCGATAGAACGACAATTACTATACTTATTACACTCACTATTATCAATCTAACTCATATTATTAACAATATTATGCAGATATGATCGATAGCACGACATTTACTATACTTATTACTCTTATTATTATCAACCTAACTCATATTATTAGCCATATTATGCTTATATGATCGATAGAACGACAATTACTATACTTATTATTCTTATTTTTATCAACCTAACTCATATTATTAGCCATATTATGCTTAAATGATCGATAGAACGACAATTACTATACTTATTGCTCTTATTATTATGAATCTAACTCATATTATTAACCATATTATGCAGATACGATCGATAGAACTACAATTACCATACTCATTACTCTTATTATTATCAATCTAACTCATATTATTAGCCATATTATGCTTAAATGATCGATAGAACGACAATTACTATACTTATTACTCGTATTATTATCAATCTAACTCATATTTTTCGACGTATTATGCTTATATGATCGATAGAACGACAATTACTATACTCACTGCTCTTATTATTATCAATCTAACTCATATTATTAGCCATATTATGCTTATATGATCGAGAGAACGACAATTACTATACTTATTACTCTTATTATTATCAATCTAACTCATATTACTAGCCATATTATGCTTAAATGATCGATAGAACGACAATTACTATACTTATTACTATTATTATTATAAATCTTACTCATATTATTAGCCATATTATGCAGATATGATCGATAGAACGACAATTACTATACTTATTACACTCACTATTATCAATCTAACTCATATTATTAACAATATTATGCAGATATGATCGATAGCACGACATTTACTATACTTATTACTCTTATTATTATCAACCTAACTCATATTATTAGCCATATTATGCTTATATGATCGATAGAACGACAATTACTATACTTATTATTCTTATTTTTATCAACCTAACTCATATTATTAGCCATATTATGCTTAAATGATCGATAGAACGACAATTACTATACTTATTGCTCTTATTATTATGAATCTAACTCATATTATTAACCATATTATGCAGATACGATCGATAGAACTACAATTACTATACTCATTACTCTTATTATTATCAATCTAACTCATATTATTAGCCATATTATGCTTAAATGATCGATAGAACGACAATTACTATATTTATTACTCTTATTATTATCAATCTAACTCATATTATTAGCCGTATTATGCCTATATGATCGATAGAACGAGAATTACTATACTCACTACTCTTATTATTATCAATCTAACTCATATTATTAGCCATATTATGCGTATATGATCGACAGAACGACAATTACTATACTTATTACACTTACTGTTATCATTCTAACTCATATTATTAGCCATATTATGCGTATATGATCGATAGAACGACAATTACTGTACTTATTACTCTTATCATTATCGATCTAACTCATATTATTAGCCATATTATGCTTATACTATCGATAGAACGACAATTACTGTACTTATTACTGTTATTATTATCAATCTAACTCATATTATTAGCCATATTATGCTTATATTATCGATAGAACGACAATTACTGTACTTATTACTGTCATTATTATCAATCTAACTCATATTATTAGCCATATTATGCACATATGATCGATAGAACGACAATTACTGTACTTACTGCTCTTATCATTATCGATCTAACTCATATTATTAGCCATATTATGCTTATATGATCGACAGAACGACAATTACTATACTTATTACACTTACTGTTATCAATCTAACTCATATTATTAGCCATATTATGCTTATATGATCGATAGAACGACAATTACTATACTTATTACTCTTACTATTATCAATCTAACTCATATTATTAACCATATTATGCTTAAATGATCGATAGAACGACAATTACTATACTTATTACTATTATTATTATCAATCTTACTCATATTATTAGCCATATTATGCATATTATCGACAGAACGACAATTACTATACTTATTACACTTACTGTTATCAATCTAACTCATATTATTAGCCATATTATGCTTAAATGATCGATAGAACGACAATTACAATACTTATTACTACTATTATTATCAATCTTACTCATATCATTAGCCATATTATGCCTATATGATCGAGAGAACGACAATTACTATACTTACTACTCTTATTATTATCAATCTAACTCATATTACTAGCCATATTATGCTTAAATGATCGATAGAACGACAATTACTATATTTATTACTCTTATTATTATCAATCTAACTCATATTATTAGCCATATTATGCTTATATGATCGATAGAACGACAATCACAATACTCACTACTCTTATTATTATCAATCTAACTCATATTATTAGCCATATTATGCTTATATGATCGACAGAACGATAATTACTATACTTATTACACTTACTGTTATCAATCTAACTCATATTATTAGCCATATTATGCTTATATGATCGATAGAACGACAATTACTATACTTACTACTCTTACTATTATCAACCTAACTCATATTATTAGCCATATTATGCTTAAATGATCGATAGAACGACAATTACTATACTTATTACTCTTTTTATTATGAGTCTAACTCATATTATTAGCCATATTATGCTTATATGATCGACAGAACGACAATTACTATACTTATTACACTTACTGTTATCAATCTAACTCATATTATTAGCCATATTATGCTTATATGATCGATAGAACGACAATTACTATACTCACTACTCTTACTATTATCAACCTAACTCATATTATTAGCCATATTATGCTTAAATGATCGCTAGAACGACAATTACTATACTTATTACTCTCATTATTATGAGTCTAACTCATATTATTAACCATATTATGCTTATATTATCGATAGAACGACAATTACTGTACTTATTACTGTTATTATTATCAATCTAACTCATATTATTAGCCATATTATGCATATATGATCGATAGAACGACAATTACTCTACTTATTACACTTACTATTATCAATCTAACTCATATTATTAGCCATATTATGCATATATGATCGATAGAACGACAATTACTGTACTTATTACTGTTATTATTATCAATCTAACTCATATTATTAGCCATATTATGCATATATGATCGATAGAACGACAATTACTATACATATTACACTTACTATTATCAATCTAACTCATATTATTAGCCATATTATGCTTAAATGATCGATAGAACGACAATTACTATACTTATTACTATTATTATTATAAATCTTACTCATATTATTAGCCATATTATGCTTATATGATCGACAGAACGACAATTACTATACTTATTACTCTCATTATTCTCAATGTAACTCATATTATTAACCATATTATGCTTATATGATCGAGAGAACGACAATTACTATAATTATTACTCTTATTATTATCAATCTAACTCATATTACTAGCCATATTATGCTTAAATGATCGATAGAACGACAATTACTATATTTATTACTCTTATTATTATCAATCTAACTCATATTATTAGCCATATTATGCTTATATGATCGATAGAACGACAATTACTATACTCACTACTCTTATTATTATCAATCTAACTCATATTATTAGCCATATTATGCTTATATGATCGACAGAACGACAATTACTATACTTATTACACTTACTGTTATCAATCTAACTCATATTATTAGCCATATTATGCTTATATGATCGATAGAACGACAATTACTATACTCACTACTCTTACTATTATCAACCTAACTCATATTATTAGCCATATTATGCTTAAATGATCGCTAGAACGACAATTACTATACTTATTACTCTCATTATTATGAGTCTAACTCATATTATTAACCATATTATGCTTATATTATCGATAGAACGACAATTACTGTACTTATTACTGTTATTATTATCAATCTAACTCATATTATTAGCCATATTATGCATATATGATCGATAGAACGACAATTACTATACTTATTACACTTACTGTTATCAATCTAACTCATATTATTAGCCATATTATGCTTATATGATCGATAGAACGACAATTACTATACTCACTACTCTTACTATTATCAACCTAACTCATATTATTAGCCATATTATGCTTAAATGATCGCTAGAACGACAATTACTATACTTATTACCCTCATTATTATGAGTCTAACTCATATTATTAACCATATTATGCTTATATTATCGATAGAACGACAATTACTGTACTTATTACTGTTATTATTATCAATCTAACTCATATTATTAGCCATATTATGCATATATGATCGATAGAACGACAATTACTATACTTATTACTCTCATTATTCTCAATGTAACTCATATTATTAGCCATATTATGCACATATGATCGATAGAACGACAATTACTGTACTTATTACTCTTATCATTATCGATCTAACTCATATTATTAGCCGTATTATGCTTATATTATCGATAGAACGACAATTACTGTACTTATTACTGTTATTATTATCAATCTAACTCATATTATTAGCCATATTATGCAGATATGATCGATAGAACGACAATTACTATACTTATTACACTCACTATTATCAATCTAACTCATATTATTAACAATATTATGCAGATATGATCGATAGCACGACATTTACTATACTTATTACTCTTATTATTATCAACCTAACTCATATTATTAGCCATATTATGCTTATATGATCGATAGAACGACAATTACTATACTTATTATTCTTATTTTTATCAACCTAACTCATATTATTAGCCATATTATGCTTAAATGATCGATAGAACGACAATTACTATACTTATTGCTCTTATTATTATGAATCTAACTCATATTATTAACCATATTATGCAGATACGATCGATAGAACTACAATTACCATACTCATTACTCTTATTATTATCAATCTAACTCATATTATTAGCCATATTATGCTTAAATGATCGATAGAACGACAATTACTATACTTATTACTCGTATTATTATCAATCTAACTCATATTTTTCGACGTATTATGCTTATATGATCGATAGAACGACAATTACTATACTCACTGCTCTTATTATTATCAATCTAACTCATATTATTAGCCATATTATGCTTATATGATCGAGAGAACGACAATTACTATACTTATTACTCTTATTATTATCAATCTAACTCATATTACTAGCCATATTATGCTTAAATGATCGATAGAACGACAATTACTATACTTATTACTATTATTATTATAAATCTTACTCATATTATTAGCCATATTATGCAGATATGATCGATAGAACGACAATTACTATACTTATTACACTCACTATTATCAATCTAACTCATATTATTAACAATATTATGCAGATATGATCGATAGCACGACATTTACTATACTTATTACTCTTATTATTATCAACCTAACTCATATTATTAGCCACATTATGCTTATATGATCGATAGAACGACAATTACTATACTTATTATTCTTATTTTTATCAACCTAACTCATATTATTAGCCATATTATGCTTAAATGATCGATAGAACGACAATTACTATACTTATTGCTCTTATTATTATGAATCTAACTCATATTATTAACCATATTATGCAGATACGATCGATAGAACTACAATTACTATACTCATTACTCTTATTATTATCAATCTAACTCATATTATTAGCCATATTATGCTTAAATGATCGATAGAACGACAATTACTATATTTATTACTCTTATTATTATCAATCTAACTCATATTATTAGCCGTATTATGCCTATATGATCGATAGAACGAGAATTACTATACTCACTACTCTTATTATTATCAATCTAACTCATATTATTAGCCATATTATGCGTATATGATCGACAGAACGACAATTACTATACTTATTACACTTACTGTTATCATTCTAACTCATATTATTAGCCATATTATGCGTATATGATCGATAGAACGACAATTACTGTACTTATTACTCTTATCATTATCGATCTAACTCATATTATTAGCCATATTATGCTTATACTATCGATAGAACGACAATTACTGTACTTATTACTGTTATTATTATCAATCTAACTCATATTATTAGCCATATTATGCTTATATTATCGATAGAACGACAATTACTGTACTTATTACTGTCATTATTATCAATCTAACTCATATTATTAGCCATATTATGCACATATGATCGATAGAACGACAATTACTGTACTTACTGCTCTTATCATTATCGATCTAACTCATATTATTAGCCATATTATGCTTATATGATCGACAGAACGACAATTACTATACTTATTACACTTACTGTTATCAATCTAACTCATATTATTAGCCATATTATGCTTATATGATCGATAGAACGACAATTACTATACTTATTACTCTTACTATTATCAATCTAACTCATATTATTAACCATATTATGCTTAAATGATCGATAGAACGACAATTACTATACTTATTACTATTATTATTATCAATCTTACTCATATTATTAGCCATATTATGCTTATATTATCGATAGAACGACAATTACTGTACTTATTACTGTTATTATTATCAATCTAACTCATATTATTAGCCATATTATGCTTATATGATCGATAGAACGACAGTTACTGTACTTATTACTCTTATCATTATCGATCTAACTCATATTATTAGCCATATTATGCTTATATGATCGATAGAACGACAATTACTATACTTATTACTCTTATTATTATCAATCTAACTCATATTATTAGCCATATTATGCTTATATGATCGATAGAACGACAATTACGATACTCACTACTCTTATTATTATCAATCTAACTCATATTATTAGACATATTATGCTTATATTATCGATAGAACGACAATTACTGTACTTATTACTGTTATTATTATCAATCTAACTCATATTATTAGCCATATTATGCATATATGATCGATAGAACGACAATTACTATACATATTACACTTACTATTATCAATCTAACTCATATTATTAGCCATATTATGCATATATGATCGATAGAACGACAATTACTGTACTTATTGCTCTTATCATTATCGATCTAACTCATATTATTAGCCATATTATGCTTATATTATCGATAGAACGACAATTACAGTACTTATTACTGTTATTATTATCAACCTAACTCATATTATTAGCCATATTATGCTTAAATGATCGATAGAACGACAATTACTATACTTATTGCTCTTATTATTATGAATCTAACTCATATTATTAACCATATTATGCAGATACGATCGATAGAACTACAATTACCATACTCATTACTCTTATTATTATCAATCTAACTCATATTATTAGCCATATTATGCTTAAATGATCGATAGAACGACAATTACTATACTTATTACTCGTATTATTATCAATCTAACTCATATTTTTCGCCGTATTATGCTTATATGATCGATAGAACGACAATTACTATACTCACTGCTCTTATTATTATCAATCTAACTCATATTATTAGCCATATTATGCTTATATGATCGAGAGAACGACAATTACTATACTTATTACTCTTATTATTATCAATCTAACTCATATTACTAGCCATATTATGCTTAAATGATCGATAGAACGACAATTACTATACTTATTACTATTATTATTATAAATCTTACTCATATTATTAGCCATATTATGCAGATATGATCGATAGAACGACAATTACTATACTTATTACACTCACTATTATCAATCTAACTCATATTATTAACAATATTATGCAGATATGATCGATAGCACGACATTTACTATACTTATTACTCTTATTATTATCAACCTAACTCATATTATTAGCCATATTATGCTTAAATGATCGATAGAACGACAATTACTATACTTATTGCTCTTATTATTATGAATCTAACTCATATTATTAACCATATTATGCAGATACGATCGATAGAACTACAATTACTATACTCATTACTCTTATTATTATCAATCTAACTCATATTATTAGCCATATTATGCTTAAATGATCGATAGAACGACAATTACTATATTTATTACTCTTATTATTATCAATCTAACTCATATTATTAGCCGTATTATGCTTATATGATCGATAGAACGAGAATTACTATACTCACTACTCTTATTATTATCAATCTAACTCATATTATTAGCCATATTATGCGTATATGATCGACAGAACGACAATTACTATACTTATTACACTTACTGTTATCATTCTAACTCATATTATTAGCCATATTATGCTTATATGATCGATAGAACGACAATTACTATACTTATTACTCTTACTATTATCACTCAAACTCATATTATTAACAATATTATGCTTAAATGATCGATAGAACGACAATTACTATACTTATTACTATTATTATTATCAATCTTACTCATATTATTAGCCATATTATGCATATATGATCGATAGAACGACAATTACTGTACTTATTACTCTTATCATTATCGATCTAACTCATATTATTAGCCATATTATGCTTATACTATCGATAGAACGACAATTACTGTACTTATTACTGTTATTATTATCAATCTAACTCATATTATTAGCCATATTATGCTTATATTATCGATAGAACGACAATTACTGTACTTATTACTGTCATTATTATCAATCTAACTCATATTATTAGCCATATTATGCACATATGATCGATAGAACGACAATTACTGTACTTACTGCTCTTATCATTATCGATCTAACTCATATTATTAGCCATATTATGCTTATATGATCGACAGAACGACAATTACTATACTTATTACACTTACTGTTATCAATCTAACTCATATTATTAGCCATATTATGCTTATATGATCGATAGAACGACAATTACTATACTTATTACTCTTACTATTATCAATCTAACTCATATTATTAACCATATTATGCTTAAATGATCGATAGAACGACAATTACTATACTTATTACTACTATTATTATCAATCTTACTCATATCATTAGCCATATTATGCCTATATGATCGAGAGAACGACAATTACTATACTTACTACTCTTATTATTATCAATCTAACTCATATTACTAGCCATATTATGCTTAAATGATCGATAGAACGACAATTACTATATTTATTACTCTTATTATTATCAATCTAACTCATATTATTAGCCATATTATGCTTATATGATCGATAGAACGACAATTACAATACTCACTACTCTTATTATTATCAATCTAACTCATATTATTAGCCATATTATGCTTATATGATCGACAGAACGATAATTACTATACTTATTACAATTACTGTTATCAATATAACTCATATTATTAGCCATATTATGCTTATATGATCGATAGAACGACAATTACTATACTTACTACTCTTACTATTATCAACCTAACTCATATTATTAGCCATATTATGCTTAAATGATCGATAGAACGACAATTACTATACTTATTACTCTTTTTATTATGAGTCTAACTCATATTATTAACAATATTATGCTTAAATGATCGATAGAACGACAATTACTATACTTATTACTATTATTATTATCAATCTTACTCATATTATTAGCCATATTATGCATATATGATCGATAGAACGACAATTACTCTACTTATTACTCTTATCATTATCGATCTAACTCATATTATTAGCCATATTATGCTTATATTATCGATAGAACGACAATTACTGTACTTATTACTGTTATTATTATCAATCTAACTCATATTATTAGCCATATTATGCATATATGATCGATAGAACGACAATTACTATACTTATTACACTTACTATTATCAATCTAACTGATATTATTACCCATATTATGCATATATGATCGATAGAACGACAATTACTGTACTTATTACTCTTATCATTATCGATCTAACTCATATTATTAGCCATATTATGCTTATATTATCGATAGAACGACAATTACTGTACTTATTACTGTTATTATTATCAATCTAACTCATATTATTAGCCATATTATGCTTATATGATCGATAGAACGACAATTACTATACTCACTACTCTTATTATTATCAATCTAACTCATATTATTAGACATATTATGCTTATATTATCGATAGAACGACAATTACTGTACTTATTACTGTTATTATTATCAATCTAACTCATATTATTAACCATATTATGCATATATGATCGATAGAACGACAATTACTATACTTATTACACTTACTATTATAAATCTAACTCATATTATTAGCCATATTATGCTTATATGATCGATAGAACGACAATTACTATACTTATTACTCTTACTATTATCAATCTAACTCATATTATTAGCCATATTATGCACATATGATCGATAGAACGACAATTACTGTACTTATTACTCTTATCATTATCGATCTAACTCATATTATTAGCCATATTATGCTTATATTATCGATAGAACGACAATTACTGTACTTATTACTGTTATTATTATCAATTTAACTCATATTATTAGCCATATTATGCTTAAATGATCGATAGAACGACAATTACTATACTTATTACACTTACTATTATCAATCTAACTCATATTATTAGCCATATTATGCATATATGATCGATAGAACGACAATTACTGTACTTATTACTCTAATCATTATCGATCTAACTCATATCATTAGCCATATTATGCTTATATTATCGATAGAACGACAATTACTGTACTTATTACTGTTATTATTATCAATCTAACTCATATTATTAGCCATATTATGCATATATGATCGATAGAACGACAATTACTATACTTATTACACTTACTATTATCAATCTAACTCATATTATTAGCCATATTATGCATATATGATCGATAGAACGACAATTACTGTACTTATTGCTCTTATCATTATCGATGTAACTCATATTATTAGCCATATTATGCTTATATTATCGATAGAACGACAATTACAGTACTTATTAATGTTATTATTATCAATCTAACTCATATTATTAGCCATATTATGCTTAAATGATCGATAGAACGACAATTACTATACTTATTACTATTATTATTATAAATCTTACTCATATTATTAGCCATATTATGCTTATATGATCGATAGAACGACAATTACTATACTTATTACTCTTATTATTATCAATCTAACTCATATTATTAACCATATTATGCTTATATGATCGAGAGAACGACAATTACTATACTTATTACTCTTATTATTATCAATCTAACTCATATTACTAGCCATATTATGCTTAAATGATCGATAGAACGACAATTACTATATTTATTACTCTTACTATTATCAATCTAACTCATATTATTAGCCATATTATGCTTATATGATCGATAGAACGACAATTACTATACTCACTACTCTTATTATTATCAATCTAACTCATATTATTAGCCATATTATGCATATATGATCGACAGAACGACAATTACTATACTTATTACACTTACTGTTATCAATCTAACTCATATTATTAGCCATATTATGCTTATATGATCGATAGAACGACAATTACTATACTCACTACTCTTACTATTATCAACCTAACTCATATTATTAGCCATATTATGCTTAAATGATCGATAGAACGACAATTACTATACTTATTACTCTTATTATTATGAGTCTAACTCATATTATTAACCATATTATGCAGATACGATCGATAGAACTACAATTACTATATTTATTACTCTTAATATTATCAATCTAACTCATATTATTAGCCGTATTATGCTTAAATGATCGATAGAACGACAATTACTATACTTATTACTCTTATTATTATCAATCTAACTCATATTATTAGCCATATTATGCTTATATGATCGATAGAACGACAATTACTGTACTTATTACTCTTATCATTATCGATCTAACTCAAATTATTAGCCATATTATGCTTATATGATTGATAGAACGACAAATACTATACTTATTACTATTATTATTATAAATCTTACTCATATTATTAGCCATATTATGCAGATATGATCGATAGAACGACAATTACTATACTTATTACACTCACTATTATCAATCTAACTCATATTATTAGCCATATTATGCTTATATGATCGATAGAACGACAATTACTATACTCACTACTCTTATTATTATCAATCTAACTCATATTATTAGCCATATTATGCATATATGATCGACAGAACGACAATTACTATACTTATTACACTTACTATTATCAATCTAACTCATATTATTAGCCATATTATGCATATATGATCGATAGAACGACAATTACTGTACTTATTACTCTTATCATTATCGATCTAACTCATATTATTAGCCATATTATGCTTATATTATCGATAGAAGGACAATTACTATACTTATTACTCTTATTATTATCAATCTAATTCATATTATTAGCCATATTATGCATATATGATCGATAGAACGACAATTACTATACTTATTACACTTACTATTATCAATCTAACTCATATTATTAGCCATATTATGCATATATGATCGATAGAACGACAATTACTATACTCATTACTCTTATTATTATCAATCTAACTCATATTATTAGCCATATTATGCTTATACTATCGATAGAACGACAATTACTGTACTTATTACTGTTATTATTATCAATCTAACTCATATTATTAGCCATATTATGCTTATATTATCGATAGAACGACAATTACTGTACTTATTACTGTCATTATTATCAATCTAACTCATATTATTAGCCATATTATGCACATATGATCGATAGAACGACAATTACTGTACTTACTGCTCTTATCATTATCGATCTAACTCATATTATTAGCCATATTATGCTTATATGATCGACAGAACGACAATTACTATACTTATTACACTTACTGTTATCAATCTAACTCATATTATTAGCCATATTATGCTTATATGATCGATAGAACGACAATTACTGTACTTATTACTATTATTATTATCAATCTTACTCATATTATTAGCCATATTATGCATATATGATCGACAGAACGACAATTACTATACTTATTACACTTACTGTTATCAATCTAACTCATATTATTAGCCATATTATGCTTAAATGATCGATAGAACGACAATTACTATACTCACTACTCTTATTATTATCAATCTAACTCATATTATTAGCCATATTATGCTTATATGATCGAAAGAACGATAATTACTATACTTATTACACTTACTGTTATCAATCTAACTCATATTATTAGCCATATTATGCTTATATGATCGATAGAACGACAATTACTATACTTACTACTCTTACTATTATCAACCTAACTCATATTATTAGCCATATTATGCTTAAATGATCGATAGAACGACAATTACTATACTTATTACTCTTATTATTATGAGTCTAACTCATATTATTAACCATATTATGCAGATACGATCGATAGAACTACAATTACTATACATATTACTCTTATTATTATCAATCTAACTCATATTATTAGCCGTATTATGCTTAAATGATCGATAGAACGACAATTACTATACTTATTACTCTTATTATTATCAATCTAACTCATATTATTAGCCATATTATGCTTATATGATCGACAGAACGACAATTACTATACTTATTATTCTTATTTTTATCAACCTAACTCATATTATTAGCCATATTATGCTTAAATGATGGACAGAACGACAATTACTATACTTATTACTCTTATTATTATCAACCTAACTCATATTATTAGCCATATTATGCTTATATGATCGATAGAACGACAATTACTATACTTATTATTCTTATTTTTATCAACCTAACTCATATTATTAGCCATATTATGCTTAAATGATCGATAGAACGACAATTACTATACTTATTGCTCTTATTATTATGAATCTAACTCATATTATTAACCATATTATGCAGATACGATCGATAGAACTACAATTACTATACTCATTACTCTTATTATTATCAATCTAACTCATATTATTAGCCATATTATGCTTAAATGATCGATAGAACGACAATTACTATATTTATTACTCTTATTATTATCAATCTAACTCATATTATTAGCCATATTATGCTTATATGATCGATAGAACGAGAATTACTATACTCACTACTCTTATTATTATCAATCTAACTCATATTATTAGCCATATTATGCTTATATGATCGACAGAACGACAATTACTATACTTATTACACTTACTGTTATCATTCTAACTCATATTATTAGCCATATTATGCTTATATGATCGATAGAACGACAATTACTATACTTATTACTCTTACTATTATCAATCTAACTCATATTATTAACAATATTATGCTTAAATGATCGATAGAACGACAATTACTATACTTATTACTATTATTATTATCAATCTTACTCATATTATTAGCCATATTATGCATATATGATCGATAGAACGACAATTACTCTACTTATTACTCTTATCATTATCGATCTAACTCATATTATTAGCCATATTATGCTTATATTATCGATAGAACGACAATTACTGTACTTATTACTGTTATTATTATCAATCTAACTCATATTATTAGCCATATTATGCATATATGATCGATAGAACGACAATTACTATACTTATTACACTTACTATTATCAATCTAACTCATATTATTACCCATATTATGCATATATGATCGATAGAACGACAATTACTGTACTTATTACTCCTATCATTATCGATCTAACTCATATTATTAGCCATATTATGCTTATATTATCGATAGAACGACAATTACTGTACTTATTACTGTTATTATTATCAATCTAACTCATATTATTAGCCATATTATGCTTATATGATCGATAGAACGACAATTACTATACTCACTACTCTTATTATTATCAATCTAACTCATATTATTAGACATATTATGCTTATATTATCGATAGAACGACAATTACTGTACTTATTACTGTTATTATTATCAATCTAACTCATATTATTAACCATATTATGCATATATGATCGATAGAACGACAATTACTGTACTTATTACTCTTATCATTATCGATCTAACTCAAATTATTAGCCATATTATGCTTATATGATTGATAGAACGACAAATACTATACTTATTACTCTTATTATTATGAGTCTAACTCATATTATTAACCATATTATGCAGATACGATCGATAGAACTACAATTACTATATTTATTACTCTTAATATTATCAATCTAACTCATATTATTAGCCGTATTATGCTTAAATGATCGATAGAACGACAATTACTATACTTATTACTCTTATTATTATCAATCTAACTCATATTATTAGCCATATTATGCTTATATGATCGATAGAACGACAATTACTGTACTTATTACTCTTATCATTATCGATCTAACTCAAATTATTAGCCATATTATGCTTATATGATTGATAGAACGACAAATACTATACTTATTACTATTATTATTATAAATCTTACTCATATTATTAGCCATATTATGCAGATATGATCGATAGAACGACAATTACTATACTTATTACACTCACTATTATCAATCTAACTCATATTATTAGCCATATTATGCTTATATGATCGATAGAACGACAATTACTATACTCACTACTCTTATTATTATCAATCTAACTCATATTATTAGCCATATTATGCATATATGATCGACAGAACGACAATTACTATACTTATTACACTTACTATTATCAATCTAACTCATATTATTAGCCATATTATGCATATATGATCGATAGAACGACAATTACTGTACTTATTACTCTTATCATTATCGATCTAACTCATATTATTAGCCATATTATGCTTATATTATCGATAGAAGGACAATTACTGTACTTATTACTGTTATTATTATCAATCTAATTCATATTATTAGCCATATTATGCATATATGATCGATAGAACGACAATTACTATACTTATTACACTTACTATTATCAATCTAACTCATATTATTAGCCATATTATGCATATATGATCGATAGAACGACAATTACTATACTCATTACTCTTATTATTATCAATCTAACTCATATTATTAGCCATATTATGCTTATACTATCGATAGAACGACAATTACTGTACTTATTGCTGTTATTATTATCAATCTAACTCATATTATTAGCCATATTATGCTTATATTATCGGTAGAACGACAATTACTGTACTTATTACTGTCATTATTATCAATCTAACTCATATTATTAGCCATATTATGCACATATGATCGATAGAACGACAATTACTGTACTTACTGCTCTTATCATTATCGATCTAACTCATATTATTAGCCATATTATGCTTATATGATCGACAGAACGACAATTACTATACTTATTACACTTACTGTTATCAATCTAACTCATATTATTAGCCATATTATGCTTATATGATCGATAGAACGACAATTACTATACTTATAACTATTATTATTATCAATCTTACTCATATTATTAGCCATATTATGCATATATGATCGACAGAACGACAATTACTATACTTATTACACTTACTGTTATCAATCTAACTCATATTATTAGCCATATTATGCTTAAATGATCGATAGAACGACAATTACTATACTCACTACTCTAATTATTATCAATCTAACTCATATTATTAGCCATATTATGCTTATATGATCGAAAGAACGATAATTACTATACTTATTACACTTACTGTTATCAATCTAACTCATATTATTAGCCATATTATGCTTATATGATCGATAGAACGACAATTACTATACTTACTACTCTTACTATTATCAACCTAACTCATATTATTAGCCATATTATGCTTAAATGATCGATAGAACGGCAATTACTATACTTATTACTCTTATTATTATGAGTCTAACTCATATTATTAACCATATTATGCAGATACGATCGATAGAACTACAATTACTATACATATTACTCTTATTATTATCAATCTAACTCATATTATTAGCCATATTATGCTTATATGATCGACAGAACGACAATTACTATACTTATTACACTTACTGTTATCATTCTAACTCATATTATTAGCCATATTATGCTTATATGATCGATAGAACGACAATTACTATACTTATTACTCTTACTATTATCAATCTAACTCATATTATTAACAATATTATGCTTAAATGATCGATAGAACGACAATTACTATACTTATTACTATTATTATTATCAATCTTACTCATATTATTAGCCATATTATGCATATATGATCGATAGAACGACAATTACTCTACTTATTACTCTTATCATTATCGATCTAACTCATATTATTAGCCATATTATGCTTATATTATCGATAGAACGACAATTACTGTACTTATTACTGTTATTATTATCAATCTAACTCATATTATTAGCCATATTATGCATATATGATCGATAGAACGACAATTACTATACTTATTACACTTACTATTATCAATCTAACTCATATTATTACCCATATTATGCATATATGATCGATAGAACGACAATTACTGTACTTATTACTCTTATCATTAGCGATCTAACTCATATTATTAGCCATATTATGCTTATATTATCGATAGAACGACAATTACTGTACTTATTACTGTTATTATTATCAATCTAACTCATATTATTAGCCATATTATGCTTATATGATCGATAGAACGACAATTACTATACTCACTACTCTTATTATTATCAATCTAACTCATATTATTAGACATATTATGCTTATATTATCGATAGAACGACAATTACTGTACTTATTACTGTTATTATTATCAATCTAACTCATATTATTAACCATATTATGCATATATGATCGATAGAACGACAATTACTATACTTATTACACTTACTATTATAAATCTAACTCATATTATTAGCCATATTATGCTTATATGATCGATAGAACGACAATTACTATACTTATTACTCTTACTATTATCAATCTAACTCATATTATTAGCCATATTATGCACATATGATCGATAGAACGACAATTACTGTACTTATTACTCTTATCATTATCGATCTAACTCATATTATTAGCCATATTATGCTTATATTATCGATAGAACGACAATTACTGTACTTATTACTGTTATTATTATCAATTTAACTCATATTATTAGCCATATTATGCTCAAATGATCGATAGAACGACAATTACTATACTTATTACTATTATTATTATCAATCTTACTCATATTATTAGCCATATTATGCATATATGATCGATAGAACGACAATTACTGTACTCACTACTCTTAGTATTATGAATCTAACTCATATTATTAACCATATTATGCAGATATGATCGATAGCACGACATTTACTATACTTACTACTCTTATTATTATCAATCTACCTCATATTATTAGCCATATTATGCTTCTATGATCGATAGAACAAGAATTACTATACTCACTACTCTTAGTATTATCAATCTAACTCATATTATTAGCCATATTATGCTTATATTATCGATAGAACGACAATTACTATACTTATTACGTTTATTATTATCAATCCAACTCATATTATTAGCCATATTATGCTTAAATGATCGATAGAACTACAATTACTATACTCATTACTCTTATTATTATCAATCTAACTCATATTATTAGCCATATTATGCTTATAATATCGATAGAACGACAATTACTATACTTATTACTGTTATTATTATCAACCTAACTCATATTATTAGCCATATTATGCTTAAATGATCGATAGAACTACAATTACTATACTCATTACTCTTATTATTATCAATCTAACTCATATTATTAGCCATATTATGCTTCTATGATCGATAGAACGAGAATTACTATACTCACTACTCTTAGTATTATCAATCTAACTCATATTATTAGCCATATTATGCTTATATTATCGATAGAACGACAATTACTATACTTATTACTTTTATTATTATCAATCCAACTCATATTATTAGCCATATTATGCTTAAATGATCGATAGAACTACAATTACTATACTCACTACTCTTAGTATTATGAATCTAACTCTTATTATTAACCATATTATGCAGATATGATCGATAGCACGACATTTACTATACTTACTACTCTTATTATTATCAATCTAACTCATATTATTAGCCATATTATGCTTATATGAGCAATAGAACGACAATTACTATACTTACTACTCTTATTATTATCAATCTAACTCATATTATTAGCCATATTATGCTTATATGATCGATAGAACGACAATTACTATACTAATTACTGTTATTATTATCAATCTAACTCATATTATTAGCCATATTATGCTTAAATGATCGATAGAACTACAATTACGATACTCATTACTCTTATTATTATCAATCTAACCCATATTATTAGCCATATTATGCTTATATGATCGATAGAACGAGAAATACTATACTCACTACTCTTAGTATTATCAATCTAACTCATATTATTAGCCATATTATGCTTATATTATCGATAGAACGACAATTACTATACTTATTACTGTTATTACTATCAATCTAACTCATATTATTAGCCATATTATGCTTAAATGATCGATAGAACGACAATTACTATACTTATTACTCTTATTATTATCAATCTAACTCATATTATTAGCCATATTATGCTTCTATGATCGATAGAACGAGAATTACTATACTCACTACTCTTTGTATTATCAATCTAACTCATATTATTAGCCATATTATGCTTATATTATCGATAGAACGACAATTACTATACTCATTACTCTTATTATTATCAATCTAACTCATATTATTAGCCATATTATGCTTATATGATCGAAGGAACGAGAATTACTATACTCACTACTCTGAGTATTATCAATCTAACTCATATTATTAGCCATATTATGCTTATATTATCGATAGAACGAGAATTACTATACTCACTACTGTGAGTATTATCAATCTAACTCATATTATTAGCCATATTATGCTTATATTATCGATAGAACGACAATTACTATACTTATTACTTTTATTATTATCAATCCAACTCATATTATTAGCCATATTATGCTTAAATGATCGCTAGAACTACAATTACTATACTCACTACTCTTAGTATTATCAATCTAACTCATATTATTAGCCATATTATGCTTATATGATCGCTAGAACTACAATTACTATACTCACTACTCTTATTATTATCAATCTAACTCATATTATTAGCCATATTATGCTTATATGATCGATAGAACGACAATCACTATACTTATTACTCTTATTATTATCAATCTAACTCATATTATTAACCATATTATGCTTAAATGATCGCTAGTACGACAATTACTATACATATTACTCTTATTATTATGAATCTAACTCATGTTATTAACCATATTATGCAGATATGATCGATAGAACGACAATTACTATACTTATTACTCTTATTATTATCAATCTAACTCATATTATTAGCCATATTATGCTTATATGATCGATAGAACGACAAATACTATACTTATTACTCTTATTATTATAAATCTAACTCATATTATTAACCATATTATGCTTATATGATCGATAGAACGACAAATACTATACTTATTACTCTTATTATTATCAATCTAACTCATATTATTAACCATATTATGCAGATATGATCGATAGTACTACAATTACTATACTCATTACTCTTATTATTATCAATCTAACTCATATTATTAGCCATATTATGCTTCTATGATCGATAGAACGAGAATTACTATACTCACTACTCTTAGTATTATCAATCTAACTCATATTATTAGCCATATTATGCTTATATTATCGATAGAACGACAATTACTATACTTATTACTTTTATTATTATCAATCCAACTCATATTATTAGCCATATTATGCTTAAATGATTGATAGAACTACAATTACTATACTCACTACTCTTAGTATTATGAATCTAACTCATATTATTAACCATATTATGCAGATATGATCGATAGCACGACATTTACTATACTTACTACTCTTATTATTATCAATCTAACTCATATTATTGGCCATATTATGCTTATATGAGCAATAGAACGACAATTACTATACTTACTACTCTTATTATTATCAATCTAACTCATATTATTAGCCATATTATGCTTATATGATCGATAGAACGACAATTACTATACTAATTACTGTTATTATTATCAATCTAAGTCATATTATTAGCCATATTATGCTTAAATGATCGATAGAACTACAATTACGATACTCATTACTCTTATTATTATCAATCTAACCCATATTATTAGCCATATTATGCTTATATGATCGATAGAACGAGAAATACTATACTCACTACT